>NC_134902.1:5003767-5008767 GCF_041734735.1 Babylonia areolata | reverse complement strand
TGTTGTTGTTGATGATGATGATGGTGATGATGATGATGATGGTGATGGGGATGATGATGATGTTGTTGTTGTTGTTGTTGATGATGGTGATGATGATGATGATGGTGATGATGATGATGATGATGATGATGGTGATGATGATGATGATGATGGTGATGATGATGATGATGGTGATGATGATGATTCGACGATGAGCTTAGAGCCCATTATGAGGGAGGTTTGCGCCATATAACCACTGCTGCTAAAGCTGTTACTGCTACTGCTACTACTACCACTACTACTACAACGATGGCGACGACGCCAAAGAAGAAGAAAGTTTTTTTTGTTTTTGTTTTTGTTTTTTACAGCGCTGAATCTTATGCAGAGACAACCCAAAACAATTCCACACCATTGACATTTTCTTATTGTGATTAATATATGATTTCTTATTTCTTCTTCTTCTTCTTCTTCTTATTATCAATATTATCATTTGTTTCGGCCTGATTGATTGTCATTGTCCACATCGTTCGCCCACGTGTCTAAATCGATCAGGCTGACCACCACTTGTCAGGTCTGCTTAGCTTTTTAACTCTCTTCATACGAACGGCGAAAGAGACGACGTTAACGGCGTTCCACCCCAGTTGCCATCATCAAAATATTGCAAGCGGAAGGCTCTTATACTGAAGAGGTGAATGTTGACAAAGAATACCACAATTCTGACGACGGAAGCTAAAGGTTGGGTCATTCAGACACCCACTGGACATCCGAGGGGTCTGTGTAGAGGAGAAGAGAGGACTGGCCGTACTGAGTGATTTAAGCACATCAAAACCTTAAAACCTTTGCATTGATCAATGAACTGACGCTGACGGCAGTTGCAAAACAGGACGTCAGGTTCTGTACAATGTCAGGCGCCTTGAAACGGCACACACATATATTATATCAAGTTAAGAACCCTTTCTTTTCACATTGATATGTATTGTAAGCTCCTAGGGCTTATTCTAAGATTGGGCATGAATGCTCATGATGATAATAATAATAATAATAATAATAATGACAATAATAATGACAATGATAATATTGATGATGATGATGATAATAATAACGACGATAATAATGATACTAATAATAATACTAATAATGATGATGATGATGATGTAACTCAATCCCTGTGCATGCAGCGTGTAAGATTTTCTCAATCTCGGTCTGTCTTTTGCACTCTTGTAATCTGTAGTCTGTTGTTGTCTGAAGAAGGGGACGCTGGAGACGCCTTCAGTTGGCACAATCAATGACTGCTTTGAGAAACTGCACGTTGCACACAGGCCATGTCTGTTCGGGGGCGGGGTGGGGGTGGGTGGGTGGGGGGGTATGTCCTACCACTCCTTGTGGGCAAGACACAAAGGATGGTTTCATAATTATCATGCTGATCTTGACTTGTCGCTCGCGCAGTGCAAACTGATCATCTTGTCTGCACGTGCAGCAGTGGTCTCGGATCGGGAGCGCACTCTGTCGCTCTTGCCACTGACGTGGAACAGCTTGTGAAAGACGTTAAGACACATGGCGGCTCTTTTGTATTGCATTGTGTGATTTTTTTTTTTTTTTGACTCACTTGTGTAAACAAAGTGAGTCTATGTTTTAGCCCGGTGTTCGGTTGTCTGTGTGTGTCTGTGTGTCTGTGTGTCCGTGGTAAACTTTAACATTGACATTTTCCCTGCAACTACTTTGTCAGTTGACACCAAATTAGGCATAAAAATAGGAAAAATTCAGTTCTTTCCAGTCATCTTGTTTAAAACAATATTGCACCTCTGGGATGGGCACACAAAAAAATTAAAAAATGAAGCCTAATTATCTGCAAACTGCATTTACTGTTATATTTATATTTTTTGTATTCTCTAAACTTGGCACTTTGACCTCTTATTCTGACACAACAAGAGGAGTCATTAATATCATTTTTCGTTCAAACAGGAACTTCTTTTGCTAAGCATGGAATTTTTATTTATTTTGCAAACGTTTTGGTGCAGATAGTAAAAAAGGGAAATTACTCTGTAATTAATGCTAGGGAACTTAATTTATCACCAGTGAGTCTTGAAGGCCTTGCCTCTCTTGTTTTCTTTTTTTTTCTTTTTTTTTTTGTCGCAGCACACAATGGTTGACTTGCGTTGCATTGGTATTTACTGTTTGTCACAACAGATCCTCTCTGTGTGAAACGAGGGCTGGCTGCCCTCAACCGAGAAGAGCACATTGCCACAGTGCAGATTGTATTTGTATTTCTTTTTATCACAACAGATATCTCTGTGTGAAATTCGGGCTGCTCTCCCCAGGGAGAGCGCGTCGCTACACTACAGCGCCACCCATTTTTTGGGTATTTTTTCCTGCCAGCAGTTTTATTTGTTTTTCCTATCGAAGTGGATTTTTCTACAGAATTTTGCCAGGAACAACCCTTTTGTTGCCGCGGGTTCTTTTACGTGCGCTAAGTGCATGCTAGCACACTGGACCTCGGTTTATCGTCTCATCCGAATGACTAGCGTCCAGACCACCACTCAAGGTCTAGTGGAGGAGAAAATATCTGCGGCTGAGCCGTGATTCGAACCAGCGTGCTCAGATTCTCTCGTTTCCTAGGCGGACGCGTTACCTCTAGGCCATCACTCCACATTGAGGTGGTTGCATTACAATGATCCGTCTCAAGTCAAGTCATTGATCTGAACAATTACTCCCCCCCCCCCCACCCACCCCCAAGAAGCATATAGTAGAAAACTGCAATCAACAGGTGTCTCTTTCAGTGTAATCACCGTCGATGTCTCCACTATCATTGTAATGATTGTCGTTGTTGTCATCTCCCTCAGAATTTCTCAAGTTTGTGTTTTCTTCTTCTTCTACTTCTTTTTCTTCTTCTGCTCCTCCTCCTCCTCCTTCTTCTTCTTCTTCTTCTTCTTCTGCTCCTCCTCCTCCTCCTCCAACACCTCCTTCTTCTTCTTCTTCTTCTTCTTCTTCTTCTTCTTCTTCTCCTCCTCCTCCTCCTCCTCCTCCTCCTCCTCCTTCTTCTTCTTCTTCTTCTTCTTCTTCTTCTTCTTCTTCTTCTTCTTCTTCTTCTTCTTCTTCTTCTCCCCCTCCTCCTCCTCCTCCTCTTCCTCCTTCTTCTTCTTCCTGTGTTCGTGGGCTGCAACTACCACGTTCACTCTATGTACACGAGTGGTCTAATACGTGTATGACCGTTTTTAAACACCCCCCGCCATGTAGGCAGCCATACTCCGTTATCGGGGGAGGTTTGTGTTATGAAAAGACAACAAACCAGCCCAGCTGACAAAGGAAGTGTTCCTTTTAATAGAAAAATAAATAAATAAAATAAAGGGGACTGTCCACGCTTTGTAACACATTGTGAGAAAGTGTGTGGGGGGGATGTGGGGGGCTTGGGGGGGGGGGATCGGGGTGGGTGCGGGTGTGTGTGTGGGGATGTTGCGAGAAAGCAAGGAGGGGTGTTGGGGGGTGGGGTGGGGGTGGGGGGGTTATGCGTGCAGGCACACGTGTGTGTGTGTGTGTGTGTGGATGAAATAAAACAAAAAACCGAAAGAAACAAAAAACGAACAGAAAAAAAAAAATCACCAGAGCATCACTGGTCCCAGACCCGGAAGTGGGAGACCAATAATTATTCGTCAAGTGCGCGCGCGCGCGTCACGTGGGTCTTATATTTAGTAACCAATCTCTGGAGACACGCACAGGGGAAGCATCGCCCTGGGGGGCCCCGTGTATCGCTGGAAATGACCCCTCTTCAAACACTTCTTGACTCCGTAGAAACAGCCTCCCCTCCCCTCCCTCCCTCCCCCCCTCGCCCCACCTTCCCGGATTTATTTCAGGGTTGGCCTTTTTTTCCCCCCTCTCTCCTATCCCCCTGATTTTATCCTTTTTTCCGATGAAATATCTTCTCTTTTTTTTTTTTTCTTTTCATAATTGCATGTTATAGTACGCGGTTTATTTGTTTGTTTTCTGTTGTTTTGCTGTTGTTGTTTTTTGTTTGTTTGTTTGTTTGTTATTTAATCAAAACAAATTGGAGGGGTTCGTTTTGAGGCAGAATTAGAATGACTCCATTACCACCCTTTTCTTAATGGACTAACTTTATTTTCGTCTTATAACTCGAAAAATGTCAAACGTAAACAAAACTTGAGGGGTTCACTTTGGGGCAGAATTAGAATGACTCTCCCCGTGTTAACCCCCCCCCCCCCCCCCCCACCCCCCACCCCCTCCCTTTTTTTTATTTTTATTATGGACTGTCTTTAATCTTGTGCTATAACTCGAAAAACGCAAAAGTTGTGGGGTTCGTTTTGGGGCAGAATTAGAATGACTCGCCCTGTGTTAACGCCATCCCCGTTTTGCTCAAAGGACTGCATTCATGTTCGTCTTGCAGCTCGAAAAATGTAAAAACAACGAAGACAAACCTCGAAGGGTTCACTTTGGGGCAGAATTAGAACAAAGCCATCCCCGTTTCCCCGAAACAATCCAAGAGAGTTCTGTCGGAGCCAGTAGGACTTCCCCAAGACGTCTCCCATGGAGTTCATTTGGGCTGGTCTTAAATACACACCACTCGTGTTCGCGTGGAGTTGATGCGGTATTGAATGAATGATGATGATGAATGATATGGATACTTATTATAGTGCCTATCCTTGGTCGGAGACCAAGCTCTAAGCGGTTTACAAACTCGGGGGGGTCATTTGCACAACAGGCTGCCTACCTGGGAAGAGCCGACTGACGGGGCTGCCATTGGGCGCGCTCGTCATTCGTTTCCTGTGTCATATCAGTTATATTTCAGGCACGCACACATACACGCTCGGCTACTGACATGTAACGTTTTACTCCTGAGTGACTGCCTGGAGTTGAAAAGATACCCTGTAGCGGGCTACACTGACTCGTCGTGAAGTGCTTTTGGGGGCCTGGGGGTCAACTGCATCGCTCGGACGGAAGAGCCTAGTATGGTTTGTAACCCGCTACTAACTAGTTGTGGTGTGTAGTATGGAACTGTCCAAATGGCGGAG
>NC_134902.1:4993767-4998767 GCF_041734735.1 Babylonia areolata | reverse complement strand
GAGGTTAGGAGCTATGTAAGTATTCATATCAATAAATTCCAACATTGGTCCTCAAACGCTCACTTTGATAATGGTTGTCCGTCGTGTGAGAAGGTCCACTCGTATTTCCACTGTAGTTCGTATTAGATAAATTTGTATTTCTCTTTTTCTCTCAGCAGATTTCTTTGTGTGAAATTCGGGTTGCTCTCCCCCCTTTTTTTATATAAATTTTCCCTGCGTGCAGTTTTATTTGTATTTCCTATCCAAGTGGATTTTTCTACAGAATTTTGCCAGGAACAACCCTTTTGTTGCCGTGGGTTCTTTTACGTGCGCTAAGTGCATGCTGCACACGGGACCTCGGTTTATCGTCTCACCCGAATGACTAGCGTCCAGACCACCACTCAAGGTCTAGTGGAGGGGGAGAAAATATCGACGGCTGAGCCGTGCTATGAACCAGCGCGCTCAGATTCTCTCGCTTCCTAGACGGACGTGTTACCTTTAGGCCATCACTCCACTGTTATTATAACGATATCTGTAATGACTGTCTCGTAATTATTAATATATTTTTAAAGTTCTCCAGTACACCGGATCGGAGCAGAACTGTAAACGTTCTTTTAACATTCTTTTACCTGTGTGAAAACTGAACCGGAAGCTTCAGCTGTATTCTCTTGAAGTTGTGTCCCTTGTAAATGGTGAGTGACTTCCCTTTATTGTTGCCGAATCCATCTCTCTCCTTACCTCATTATTCTTTCGTTTTTTTTGTCAAAATTCCACCGGAGGCAACCATGTGTTTGTTCTGTAATGTCCGTGTGTTCTGTGTAGCGAATTCAGGATTTAAAAGGCTATGCCGTTCTTTCTCTGTCTCTGGACCTTGCGATTGGTAATGAACTTCCTCTTTCGCTTCGTCAAGTCTCCACACTCAGCTCTTTCAAGTCTGGCCTTAAAACCCACCTCTTCCCAAAATAGCCTCCCTTGCCTGCCTCTTCCTTGTCTTTAGTTTCTACAGTTTTAGAGTTATGCATGCGTGTGAATGACTGGTGCGAAAGCGCTTTGATTTGTCTCTGCACAAGATTCAGCGCTATATAAATAATAATAATAATAATAATAATAATGGATACTTGTATAGCACACTATCCAGAAATCTGCTCTAGGTGCTTTACAAAAACGCTTTGTTAACAAAAAACATTACATCTATGTTACATACACACACCAAAATGTGACTACACACACACACACACACACACACACACACACACACACACACACACGCACACACTGCATACATACATTTTAACAATACATGTGTATCTAACAGCTACCCAAACACATACGCACACATAGGCAGGCACAAACTTACATAAACTCACGCACACACAATACACATTCATATACATGCATGTAGATAAATACCGTTATTATTATTATTATCATTATTTGTGTTTGCACATTTTCTTCTGTCTTTGCTTCTGTGTGCACGTGGCATGTGATCGGTGTTAATGACATCGACAAGGCGGGAACTTTTTTGTTACGAGTAAGTGTCTGCGTGTGTTCCAATGGATCAGTGCCAGTAGTTCAAGGAGGCGTCACTGCGTGTAGGCAAATCCATGTACGCTACACCACATTTTCCGAAGCAGATGCCTGACCAGCAGCGTAACCCAATACACTTTGTCAGGCCTTGAGAAAAAAGGTAAATGAATATATAAAAAAAAAAAAGGAAAAAAAAGAAAAGATAATAATTATGATAATAACATAACAATAATAAATAAGAATAAAATAAAAGACAATAATGATAATAGATAAAGAATAAGCAAATAAATGTAAAACATACAGCCTACACACACACACACACACACACACACACACACACACACACACACACACACATGCACAGAGCTCTCCTGACACATGTGTACACTTACACACTCGCGCACGCATACACGCACACAGACACACAGACACAGACACACACACAGACACACAGACACACACACACACACACACACACACACACACACACACAGGCTGTTCCAATGTGCCTTTAAAAGTTACCTGTGTGCTAGCTGAATGGCTTGATTCAAGATGACCGGAAGTTATGGTACCTTGTAAATGTACAGACAAAGAGAGTAACTTCTCTTTATTATTCTTTAATTCCTCGAAATACTGACCAAAAGGCAATTAAACTACTGGGGCTTGCTTACATGAGAGACATTAGCACAGCATCGTTTGGTTTTTGACCAGAATACCAAGGTCTGCGTTGATTCCATAGATAAGATAAGATAAGATAAGATAAGAATAACTTTATTATCTCCAACTGGAGAAATTTGGTCAGGTGCATTATCACAACATAGACAAGTAAACAACATAGGGACCATAACTGTAAAAGCCAACAACAGCCCCTACAAATATTACGAAGATACAAATGTAAAAAAATATCACATACACCGTTTCATACATATGTCCACACACTGCAGGTATTTACCAGTATTCTTAATGTAAAAACAGAAAGAATGAAGAAACATTATTTGAATATAATTATAAACATAGCCTACTATACTGCACATTGATTATAATAGACAGATAAGATAAGAATAAAGATGAATTGCGGAAAACCACAAGCAGATAATCAGCACACACCCGCACCCCCCCACCCACCCCCACCCTACACACGCGGATAACTTGATTAAACAAGAGTAATAAACGTATGTTCTCAAATAAAAGCATTTCACATAGGCTGGGAACATTCTTATCGCCAGTCCAACTATTGCCATGCGGAGGTCGTTCATGCAAACCAGTCAAGATTCGTGGCTGAAGTATTATTGAGCGAAAGTTGGAAATGGTTGCTGATAATTAAGGTTGTAATATATGATGTTTCAAGACTGTCAGCTCTGCCTCTCTATGTGGTGATAATTTTAACACATGCGAAAGTTTTCGCGGCGTGTTCTTTCTGTCCGTGTGTGTGTGTGTGTGTGTGTGTGTGTGTGTGACAGATTCAAGATTCAAAAACTTTATTACTCAAGGATAAAGATTTTAGGCATTGCCTAGTCTTCCAATCTGTCCTTGTGACAACAAAAACAGTAACGATAAGACACAACAATAATAACAATGGTAAATACTACTACTGCCACTACTACTACCATTAATACTACTACTACTACTACTACTACTACTGCTGCTACTACTACTACTAATGATAATTATAATACTAATCAACGGACCATCATCATCATAAAAATATAATGAAGGGAACACTGTCACACACTCACACCCACCCACCCACACACATAATGCACACACTCATCCCCAAACACACACACCCTTATGCATATACATATTTGCGCATATACCCACATGCATGCATATGTCTACATGTACATACAGATATGTATGCATATGCATACACAAACATAATTAGGTATCAAATCATATTGTAGTACATTACAGATCATATTGTGTGTGTGTGTGTGTGTGTGAGAGAGAGAGAGAGAGAGAGAGAGAGAGAGAGAGAGAGAGGCCAGGAATGGGTTTGAAATGATGGAGGAGCGAGTTTGATGATATTCTATTGCAAATTGCATGATTCGTGGCAAAAATGGGAATAACTGGTTATGAATTAATTGGGTTATAATTAAATCATCTGAACCAAAATCAAATCATTTTGAATATGTGTGTACGTGTGAATCTCTTGCAATGAAACAAAAGCAAGCAAAAAAAACAACAAAACAAAAAAAGATTCTCATGATTTTGACCTCATTTTAGCTGTCGTTTCTTTCTCCATTCATTTTATTTTCAATTTGATTAATTCAATTGATCGTATCGTATATCAACCCCTATGTCGTTTATCCTGAATCTCTGTGCACGGTCACACCTATGGTCTGTGGCGGTGCCGATAGTCCATGGAGATTGGTCAGTGATAGTCCACCGTGTGGCCACTCAAAGTCGTAGACCCTGCACTGTTGTCGAGTCGCTTCTGGCAGACTTTTAGAGTTTGGTGGATTATTGCAGTGCTGTATAACACTCAGTGAACATTAACTTGCAAATGGTCGCTCGTGACTTACATGATATGTGTGTAATTATGTGTGTATTTGTGTGTGTGTGTGTGTGTGTGTGTGTGTGTGTGTGTGTGTGTGTGTGTATGTGTGTGTGTGTGTGTGTATGTGTGTGTGACTGTGTGTGTGTGTGTATGTATGACTGTGTGTTGGTATGTATGTATGTATGTATGCACGCGCGCGTGTGCGTGTGTATGTGCCTGTGTAGGTAGGTAGATAGGTATATGTGCGTATATGTATCTATGTATTTATGTATGTGTGTTCGTTCTTTCGTTCTTTTGCTTAACGTCTATCCACATTTGTGATTTTAGGACGAAAATCCTTCATCTCCCCCACCCCACCCATGCCTTAAATCATCACTACTTTCCCTGTTCCTCTCTCCTCAATTAGCATTAAAAAAAAAAAGAAAAGAAAAAGAAAAGAAGAATATAAACGAAATAAAATAAACTAACTAGTGTATGTGTGTGTCTAGTTGTGTGTGCGTGCGTGTGCGTGTGCGCGTGCGCGTTCGTGCGTGTGGGCTGTATGTACGTTTTTTCGTGCAGTCAGTGGTGATAATTGTTTTTGTCAGCAGTGTGTCGACAGAACCATCTGTTCTTCTATGGGAAGAGGAAATCAGGACGTCTAGTACCGACTTTTTTTTTTCCCCCCACCATGCTGTTACTACGAGTTGATAGATTCGAACCTTCTACCCTCGGGCAAACTGTCTGAGAGACGTCAGCTATCGGAACCCTGTGTGGCTGTTGTTTGGGGCTATCGTCAAGTCTGCTGGTCGAAAATGATTTCTGGGGAACTCCTGTCTGTGTGTGAGTGGAGGTTTTTTTATTTTTTTTATTTATTTTTTTTTTTGGTTGGTCTCTCTCTCTCTCTCTCTCTCTCTCTCTCTCTCTCTCTTTCTGTTTCTCTGTCTCTGTCTGTCTGTCTCTCCTCTTTTTGTTTCTCTGTCTCTGTCTGTCTCTCTCTCCCGCTCTCTCTCTC
>NC_134902.1:4986267-4988767 GCF_041734735.1 Babylonia areolata | reverse complement strand
GTTGATGTTTGTCTAAAGTTATAACACGACGACGTTAATATATTTGGGTTTTTTTGGGTTTTTTATATTCATATCAAGAAAGGCGATAATGACAATCAGTATTGATACAGCGCTGAATCTTGTGGAGAGACGAATCAAAGCGCTTTCACACCAGTCATTCACACGCACGCATAACTCTGAACTTGAGAAACTGAAGACAAAGAAGAGGCAGGGAGGGAGAGAGAGACAGAGACAGAGACAGAGAGGACGTCAAGAACAGAGAAACGTACAGAGAAGCAGGCAGTAAGACTTGAAAGAGCTGAGTGTTATGGTTACTACGAAATTAATCACTGGTTGATATTGCCTCATAGTACCATCATTTTGTTTATTTGTCGTTGTTGTTGTTTTTCGTCTCTTTTATTTCTTCATTTGCTGTTTATGATTAAGTGGTTTTATATTTACGATAAATATGGTTCACCAGCCATCACATTGAAATTGGAGTGCAACGTGTAAGCCCTCTATAAGCTGTATCTCCGTTGAATGCTCTTTTCTTATCGCTGAAGTGGAGTGATGGCCTAGAGGTAACGCGTCCGCCTAGGAAGCGAGAGAGAATCTGAGCGCGCTGGTTCGAATCACGGCTCAGCCGCCGATATTTTCTCCCCCCCCCCCCCACTAGACCTTGAGTGGTGGTCTGGACGCTAGTCATTCGGATGAGACGATAAACCGAGGTCCCGTGTGAGCATGCACTTAGCGCACGTAAAAGAACCCACAGCAACAAAAGGGTTGTTCCTGGCAAAATTCTGTAGAAAAATCCACGTAAATAGGAAAAACAAATAAAACTGCACGCAGGAAAAAATACCAAAAAAAAAAAAAAAAAAAAAAGGGGGGCACTGTAGTATAGCGACGCGCTCTCCCTGGGGAGAGCAGCCCGAATTTCACACAGAGAAATCTGCTGTGATAAAAAGAAATACAAATATTTGCAGTTCATGTGTACTGTTGAACGATTACAGATCATCTAAACCACATCAGGAAAATAAAAACAAGAGAGGGAAGGCCTTCAAGACTCACTTGTGATAAATTAAGTCCCCTTGCATTAATTACAGAGTAATTTCCCTTTTTTACTATCTGCACCAAAACGTTTGCAAAATAAATAAAAATTCCATGCTTAGCAAAAGAAGTTCCCGTTTGAACAAAAAAATGATAATAATGACTGCTCTTGTTGTTGTGTCAGAATATGAGATGAAAGTGCCAAGTTTAGAGAATACAAAAAATATAAATATAACAGTAAATGCAGTTTGCATATAATTAGGTTTATTTTTTTTATTTTTTCGTGCCCATCCCAGAGGTGCGATATTGTTTTAAACAAGATGGCTGGAAAGAACTGTATTTTTCCTATGTTTATGCCTAATTTGGTGTCAACTGACAAAGTATTTGCAGAGAAAATGTCAATGTTAAAGTTTACCACGGACACACAGACACACACACACACACACACACACACACACACACAGACAACCGAACACCGGGTTAAAACATAGACTCACTTTGTTTACACAAGTGAGTCAAAAATGAATGTGCACCACGGTATCATACGCCATATGATAGAGAGGTCTCTCCAAAGTTCGAAGACACGCTTGCCCAGCGTTTCGAGGCAAAGATACTTGAGGAGAACGGCCCACAGCCAGACAGAAAGACCAGTGTCAGACACTTCACCTGTGATCAGTGTGGGGGGGACTGTCTCTCCTGTACTGCTGACCTGTCCAGCCACACCCGAGGACCATACCAGAATGGAAACAAGTTGCCTCAGGAGGTTGTGACGGCTGAGTCACTGGACTGCTTCAAGTCCAGGCTGGCCTCCTATCTTTAGAACCTGGAACAACCCCCCCCCCCCCCCCGCCCCCCCATCCTCATCACCCCCAACCCTTCCCCTTCCCCTCCTCCTGACCACCGTTCCCCACAACCCCCCTCCCCCTCGCCCTCCTGCCACCCCTCCCAGTTACTTTTCTACCCCTGTCCTCCCCATCCACGGCTGCTGCAGAGGCTTGGCATCATGTCGGTGCACGCTGAACGTGCACTGGCTGGCCAGGCCACCAAAAAAAAATTTTTTTTTTTAATCCTCACAACAGCGCAATCTTCGACAATCTCCCCAAACGACGACAGAATCATCAGTAGAATGATGTTGGTCGTATAAAGGAAGAAGAAGAAGAAGAAGAAGACCCGATTTCTGTATCAGTCACCACTCAGAGCTCAGCTCCGTCTTCTTCCCAAGACTGAAGGATACCGATATGTTACAGGGCATTGATGGTTTCTCCACTGTTACGGGGAACTCATTTACAGCTTAGTCTTTTTGTGAAGGACTATGACTCTCAAAACTAGGAGGCAAAATTGCACTGGCTCTTAGTGCTACAGCCTTGCCGGGGGGGTGGGGGGAGGGGGGGGGGCGGATAGTCGGCCTTTGGGACCCATCCCAACGCCGACTGTCCTTAAAACCTTCTTAGGTGAGAGAGTGGGGGATGTAACT
>NC_134902.1:4976267-4978767 GCF_041734735.1 Babylonia areolata | reverse complement strand
GAGTGCATGTTCTGATTTAGCACAGAGAAATATATCGTGACAAGAGTGCATGTTCTGATTTAGCACAGAGAAATATATTGTGACAACAAGAGTGCATGTTCTGATTTAGCACAGAGAAATATATTGTGACAACAAGAGTGCATGTTCTGATTTAGCACAGAGAAATATATTGTGACAAGACTGCATGTTCTGATTTAGCACAGAGAAAGATATTGTGACAAGACTGCATGTTCTGATTTAGCACAGAGAAATATATTGTGAGAACAAGACTGCATGTTCTGATTTAGCACAGAGAAATATATCGTGACAAGACTGCATGTTCTGATTTAGCACAGAGAAAGATATTGTGACAAGAGTGCATGTTCTGATTTAGTGCACGCATGGCTGTACGTACGAAGTTCAGTACTGATGGCTTTATAGGAGAAGATGAATCTGCACACTATGGAATGAAGAGCTGTCTCACAGCCTAACTTTCGACTGCAATCCGTTGGCCTTCATCATGGTTCAGTCATGCAGGCAGACTGAGCGAGTTTCTCCCAGGAGTGGAGACCGCCATCACGTCCCCCTAGCGACGTCCCCCCTCCCTCCCCCCCTCCCCCCTCCCCGGCCACACCCTCCAGACCCGCGCGCCCCCTTCTACACTCCATATGAATCTGCCAAAATTATCATACGTGTACATGTGGACGGGGAAATCAAAACTGAGATCACTGTATGAGCCCGGCATGTAAATTCAAATAGTTTTTGACACGGTTCTTTTTCATTTGACGCGCGCTGCGTGATAATGAGTTCCAGTTTCAGTTTCAAGGAACGTGCAGACTGATCCATATACGCTACACTACAGGGAGAGTAGGGCGGGAAGAGAAGACGGTGTGTGTGAGGGGTGGGGGGGGGGGGAGAGGGGGAGGGTGGTAGCAGATGCCAGACCGACGCACAGTCCCAACGCGGCGGTCCTGAGAGCGAGTCCGATGCCGGGTACGTGACAGCGGCTGTGCTCTGTGCTCTTCCTCTCACACGTCATCTCGGCGTCAGCCAGGCCCGAGAGATGCAGAAACCCTGCAGCGTTTGGTTGGTGAGCACATTTCAGCAACACTCGTGGAGACACGTCAGAAAGAAAATGTCTGAGACTTGACCGAGTGATGTTTGTCTACTCACTTGTGTTGGTTGTGTATGTGACGGGCGCAATAGCCGAGTGGTAAAAGGTTCGAGTCACGGTGACGGCGCCTGGTGGGTAAAGGGTGGAGATTTTTACGATCTCCCAGGTCAACATATGTGCAGACCTGCTTAGTGCCTGAACCCCCTTCGTGTGTATATGCAAGCAGAAGATCAAATACGCACGTTAAAGATCCTGTAATCCATGTCAGCGTTCGGTGGGTTATGGAAACAAGAACATACCCAGCATGCACACCCCCGAAAACGGAGTATGGCTGCCTACATGGCGGGGTAAAACCGGTCATACACGTAAAAGCCCACTCGTGTGCATACGAGTGAACGCAGAAGAAGAAGAAGAAGGTTGTGTATGTTACGACTATGGCCCAGTATCCATCAGTGAAGTATGCCTCTTCTGTGGGCTCGAACCTGCCTTCCCCTCAGTTGTCAGCCAGCGACGCTAACCACTTGGCCATTGTGGGCTGGCGCATTTTGTTTCGTTTCAGATTTTGTAAGTTCTTTTCGTTTCCATCACATTGAATTATATATTTTCACTTACTTTGCTTGTTAGTTTCTTTCTAAGGTTTTAGGGTCTGTTTATTCGCTCCCCCTCCCTCTGTGTGTGTGTGTGTGTGTGTGTGTGTGTGTGTGTGTGTGTGTGTGTGTGTGTGTGTGTGTGTGTGTGTGTGTGTTCGTTCGTTTATTCACTATCGTTTGTATCCTTTGCTTGTTGATATTTGTTTATTTTTGTGTGGCAAATAGATGAATGAATAAATAAATAAATAAGCCCAAACAAATCAATCGAAAATGTCACGCAAACCCGTAATATCTTATACTCCAATGTCAAGCACGTTGTAGGGATGGGTTGACTGAAGAGCAGACACGCTGATGTTGGTCCAGCCTCTCACACTCAACGCAGGGCACGATCCTCTGTGATAGGGTCCCTCCTGCCAGGGAATGACAGACAAACAAACAAACAGTCAGTCAGTCAGTCTTCTGATGTGGTGGAGACCTTCTGCGGCTGGGGGAGGGTTGGTTGGGGCGTCATCCTCAGAGAGAGAGAGAGAGAGAGTGTGGGGACAGAGAGAGAGAGAGAGTGTGGGGACAGAGAGAGAGAGAGAGGTAAGGATCCCATGTAGACGAAGAAAAAAAAATAGGGAGGGAGGAGAGAGAGAGAGATAGATAGAGACAGAGAGACAGAGAGGGGGGAGGAGGAGGAGGGAGAGACAGAGCGAGAGTTACTTGCCTCACTGACGCAAGCAAAAACCAGAGAACAATTCAATTCAAGCCAGTGTTTACTTTTAACCTTTTTTTTTATTTTTTAACTGCATCCACCTCAAGAAAACTCACACAT
>NC_134902.1:4953767-4971267 GCF_041734735.1 Babylonia areolata | reverse complement strand
GATTCCCTCGCATCTTTTAAATCTCGTCTCAAAACTCACCTTTTCCCTCAGCAGTAAGTTCAATTGTGGCAGGTCCACTTCCTTTGCGTTAGCTGTGCTTGACTATGTGTACATAACTACATGCATGTATATGAATGTGTATTGTGTGCGCGTGCGTTTATGTAAGTTTAAGCCTGCATATGTGTGCGTATGTGTTAGGGTAGCTGTTAGATACACATGTATTGTTAAAATGTATGTACGCAGTGTGTGTGTGTGTGTGTGTGTGTGTGTGTGTGTGTGTGTGTGTGTGTGTGTAGTCATATTTTGGTGTGTGTATGTAACATAGATGTAATGTTTTATGTCAACAAAGCGTTTTTGTAAAGCACCTAGAGCAGATTTCTGGATAGTGTGCTATATAAGTATCCATTATTATTATTATTATTATTATGCCAAGCGTACAATGGGCCTTTTTGTGACGGAGAAAACGTGTTCTTGGAGGTCAGTGCCAAGATATTCTGAGTACTGTGTTCGTACCAGTAAATAGCCCTTCAGATAGTAGTTCACTAGTTATGTTTTTCCCCCTTCTAATCTGGTACAAGTTAGTATGCTGCATTGAGTGTTGGTAGTTTTGCGAGTAAATCACAGTCAATAGCTCCATTTACCTCTCTCCGTTCACTACAGTCATCTACAAACAGACGGGTGTTTGATTGGCTGCGACAATGTAGGTCATTAGTGAAGGTGTTTGATTGGCTGGGACAATGTAGGTCATTAGTGAAGGGCAGAAAGAGCTTCTTCCACCACGACTCTGCTCTGCTGCAATGGTCACGAACGAAAAAAAAGAGAGATTGGTCTCCGCAAATGGCGTTAGTGGGGGGAACTAATCAAAGGCTTTCTCGAAATCGAGGATGATAACTTCCGCTTGCATCCCCAGACCCAGTTCGTCTCCAGAGTCATGCACAAATGTTAACCCCTTCAGTGTGAAAATAAAATGCCCCAGGATGGTATTCCCAGCCGACATTATTGTAAAAAATTTCCCATCGCAAACTTTTTAACTTCATGTAAGATTGTTATAATTGGATTCTGTGTTAATCTTCATATCAGAAAAAAAAGATGTAGGTTAAATATACTTTCTTTCAGTAGTTTGCATGATAGATTTTATTTTAATCATAACTCTCGGTGACCCAAAATTCTTTGGGAAATAGTTATCACTGAGCATAAAATAGCTTTGGCATTAAAAGGGTTAACAGCTGCGCTTCACGGCTCATCATGGTAACGGAACCTCGCTGAGACGACGTCAGGCTGTTGTGTTGTTCCATGTGTGTGAGAGTGTTGCTGGAAGAGATGTGTTCTTGGTGTTCGCAGCACAGGCTGGTCAGAGACACAGGTATGTTGTTGGCGAATTAACTTCTCCCTTTCTATAAATAGCTGTTACGTTGGTTGACTTCCGGTCTCCTGGGATCGTTCCTTGTCTGAAAAAAAAACTTGTTGTGTGTAACAAGTTAATGTGAAAACAAAAGTTGTGTCCCTTTTGCATGGACAGAGTTACCACTCTTTATTGTTTTTCAATCTTTTACACTCTCATAATTCTTTAATTTTGTGAAAACAAAGTGTTTATTGCCGACTCCTAACGAATCTGACTAACATGGACCGTTACTGAATTGTTCTAAAAACGACTGTTGTCTATAAAATCTGTGCTGTGACCGAGAAACACATGGAATATGTGTGTGAGGTACTCTTGTCACTCTCCCGGAATAAGGTTCTCATATGGTTCTGTATGCCTTGTCCATTTATTCCTGATCTGTCTTCAGTTGGGAAAAGCCGTCACACACAAATAAATAGGGATATAAAAGACACTAAAACTAAATACAGACCGGGCACTTACGTATTCTGATGTAAAGAATAAAAAAGGAGCTAGAAGCTCCACGAAGGAGTTAGATCTAAATATTTCGCTTTCACTACAGGAATGTTACACCATGGTAGAAAAAGTCCAATGGTCAAAATTTCAGTGTGAAGAAAAACACACCGGTAACTCGGAGTTACATAAGGACATACAGAAAATGTATGGTTTCATGGGAAAACATTACCATAATGATTTTCATAAAAGGCAAATCATTTCTATAATCTGCAGATGGAAAATGAATTGTTTTAGGACAAAATATGTCAGTAATGTTTCTTGCATCTGTGGTGCTCACATAACAGCCGATCATATACCAACTTGCGATATGTTCAAGTCTCAAATCCCTGAACTGAAATCATCTCCAGTGTTGACGATCTTCAGCAGTCCATTGCTAATGTATGACTTTTTCAACTCCTTGTTAAATAGTCCAGTTGGTTCACTGTTATAGTTGTTAGTTTTTCATTAGAAATATATTGGTATGATTTTTTGTTTATTTATTAAACAAAATTTAAATCAATAATTTTCACACACACACACACACACACACACACACACACACACACACACGCACGCACACACACACATTCACTTACTCGTATGCGTACACAGTAATCCCCCCCCCCTTCCCCCTCCTCCCACTCGATTTTTTTCCTTCCCTCGTCTAATATCACTTAGAGTGAAAAGACGTTAAACTAAAGAACGAACGAATGTAAAGAAGGGAAGGAAGGAGGCTGGAGAAAAGGGATGGAAGGAAAACGGTGTCCATTTCGATTTTTGGAACAAAGAGAAACAAAGAAAGCTGAAACAACGTTGTCGAAAATGGTTCATGAATTGAAGAAGACATGCAGAAGTGACTGAGAACGTTGATGTTTTTTGACTTTTTGCATTCATTATCAGTTGTTTCGCTTGTCAGTTTAACGACTTCTCTCTTACGAAGTCCTTTAAGTAATTTCCTGTAACTGTATTTAGAGGTTTGTTTGTTTTTTTTTGTTTTTTTTTGTTTTTGTTTTTTTGTTTTGTTTGTCTTCCAAATTTCACCCACATTTTTACCCTCATTTGCCCAGTTTCCCCCAACCCTCCATTCATCCACATCTCCCACCCCTTCTAACCGATAATACTCAGATGTATTCATAAATACGTTAACAAAATGTCTTCAGTCACCGATATGTGTGACAGGACATGAAACAAAAACTTCCTCCTTACATGCAGAAGGTTGTTTCGCACAGGTGTGAGCAAGGATAACATAAGAACCCGCCACAAAAAACTTGAAGTGTAAAAGGTATGTGTTAAAAAAAGAAAAAAAGAAAAAAAAAGGCAAAATCCCTGTTCGGATGATTGTCCATCAAGTGGTATAACTTATTATATTGTAATGTATTGTGTTGTAATGAATTGCATTGTATAACTCTTTTTATCACAACAGATTTCTCTGTGTGAAATTCGGGCTGCTCTCCCCAGGGAGAGCGCGTCGCTACACTGAGGGCGCCACCCATGCCTTAAAAAAAAAGAAGAATCTACCTGCAATTTTATTCGTTTTCCTGTCAAAGTGGATTTTTCCTACAACATTTTGACAGGAACAATCCTTTTATTACCGTGGGTTCTTTTACGTGCGCTAAGTGCATGCTGCACTCGGGACCTTGGTTTATCATCTCATCCGAAAGACCAGCGTCCAGACCACTCACTCAAGGTCTAATGGAGGGGGAGAAAATACCGGCGACTGTTGGATTCGAACCAGTGCTTTCAGATTCTCTCGCTTCCAAGGGCGTTACCGCTGGGCCAACAATCCACGTTTATGCACATACCTACCGCTGTTTGTATTCCTGTTTGTAAGTTTGTATGCCTGTCTGTCTGTCTGTCTGTCTGATTCTCTCTCCCTTGTGTGCTTTGCTGACCAGAGTTCTCGAGAATTGATTAGCAGTCCGTTCATTTCATCTCATTTTGTTTCGTTTTGTTTTATCTTGTATCTTATTTCATTTTTGTTTTATTTTATTTTGTTCTGTCTTATCTATTTGTCTAGTCATTCATTCATTCATCTGTTTATTTATTTACTTATTATTTAATCTATTATGCTTATAAAAAAAAATCATCTATCTATTTATCTGTTTGGCCCCGGGGTTCGTTCTCCAGCATCTCCACATTCTTTTCCATCGGGTTGCAATGCTGCTGGTCAGGCATCTGCCTAGTTGACACTGAAGCTGAAATATATGTTTATACGTTCGTCTGTTTATTTATTCTGTATGTTTTTCTTTTGTTGTTGGTGTTGGTGTTTTTTTGTTTGTTTGTTTGTTTTTTGTTGTTGTTTTTTTGGGGGGGCGGTGGGGCTCGGGGGGTGGGGGTGGGGATTTGGGGGGAGGAGACTTACGGGGGGGGGGGGGGGGGGGGGGGGGGGGGGGGGACAGTTTTGTGTGGTGTTGGGGTTCATGCTGCCAGCCGTGTTTCAGGGATGGTAAGGGGCACGGTTGACCTGTTGACCTTGGTCAAGAGACGCAACCTCAAATGGTTTGGCCATGTCATGAGATCATCAGAGCTTGCCAAGACATTCCTGCAGGGCACAGTGCAAGGAGGGAGAAGGAGAGGCAGACAGAGGAAGAGATGGGAGGACAACATCCAAGAATGGACGGGCTTGAGGTTGAGCGATACAATCAGGAGGTCAGAAAACCGAGAGGATTGGAGGATGCTGGTTGCCAGATCACCTGTGGCGCCCCAACGGTCCACAAGACTACGGGATAGGTGAAGGTGAAGGAGCACGGTGTGGTGTGGCAGTGTGGCAGGAACCCCGTGTGATGTCTGGCAACGCTGCATGCTGTCCTTTTGTCCGGCTCTTGTCTGGCATTGACACACACATAGACATAGACATAGGCAGACAGATCGACAGACAGACTGACTGACTGACAGATAGGCGCGCACTCACACAAACACACACAGGCACGCGCACACACACAGAGGCACACACATACACACTCTCTCTCTCTCTCTCTCTCTCTCTCTCTCTCTCTCTCACACACACACACACACACACACAGAGGCACGCACACATACACACGCACGTACACACACACACCCTCTCTCTCTATCTCTCTAGCTCTCTCCCCCCCCCCCTCCACCCTCTCTCTCTCTCTCTTCTTGTAAATTATACATGCATTTAAGTATTAAGTATAACAGCATTTATATGCGTACATGTTTGTATGTCTCTTTGAACAACGGCAGATGTGTAAGTCGGTCAAAGTGCTAATGTCTTCACCGTTGGAAAATAAAGATTCATTCATTCATTCATTCATTCTCTCTCTCTCTCTCTCTCTCTCTCTCTCTCTCTCTCTCTCTCTCTCTCTCTTTTCCCCTGTCAAAGATGAAAACTAAACAATTCATCAGTAGATGAATAAATGAAGAGATAAATAAGTAAACAAGCAAACAAATATATAAGCAATCCTATTTCTAAATTAAAAAAAAAATTCTGAATAAAAGAGTGATTCTAAACACACGAATAACAGTTGAAATAAATGAATGACAATATCATGTTTCGCGTCTTTTGTATCGCTATCATGTTTCCAAGCACAAGAGCACATTCATCTTTTAATCAGTTGAAAGTGTGGATCAAAGTCACTTCAGGAAGCCTCTCTCTCAAACATGCAGTTTTGAAGTTGTCGACATTGAAGTGTGTGACTCCAACCCCCCTCTCAAAAACAGCTCGTGGCACGATCTGCTCAGAGAGGCAGGACCACATGGGGATACAAAAAGAATCGCATTCCTCTGATTTGATTAAGTTTCTGATGGTTTGAAACGTCTGGCCCGAACCTTTGCGTGATCTTGAGCGAGAGAGAGAGAGAGAGAGACAGACAGACAGAGAGGGAGAGACAGAGAGAGACAGACAAAGACAGAGACAGAGAGAGAGATAGGGAGACATAAAGAGAGAAAGAGAGAGAGGGGGAGACAGAGAGAGATAGGAAGACAGAAAGAGAGAGAAAGGAGAGAGGGAGAAACTGATAATAAAAGATTGTGTAATATTGGCCTTGCCTAACTAAAATGCCATTTTTTTTTTAGTAACGTTCTATAACTCCCTCCCACCCCCACCCCCTCCTCCGCTCTTCCATCTTCTCCTCACCCCCTCTCAGCTCTCTTCTTCTCCTTCTCCTCTTCTTTCTCCCCCTCTCTACCTCCTTCCCTTCTTTCTCCCTCTCTTCTTCTCCTTCCCTTCTTTCTCCTTCTCTCCCTCCTTCCCTTCTTTCTCCCCCTCTCCCTCCTTCCCTTCTTTCTCCCCCTCTTCCTCCCTCCTTCCCTTCTTTCTCCCCCTCTTCCTCCTTCCCTTCTTTCTCCCCTGCTTCCTCCTTCACATCTTTCTCCCTCTCTCCCTCCTTCCCTTCTTTCTCCCCCTCTTCCTCCTTCCCTTCTTTCTCCCTCTCTACCTCCTTCCCTTCTTTCTCCCCCTCTTCCTCCTTCCCTTCTTTCTCCCTCTCATCTTCCTTCTCCTTCTCCTCTTCTTTCTCCCCCTCTTCCTCACTCCCTTCTTTCTCCCTCTCATCTTCCTCCCTCTCATCTTCCTCCTCCTTCTCCTCATTCTTCTTCTCCCCCTACTTTATTTTCTCCTCCTCCTTCTCTTCCTCCTTCTTCTCTTCCTCCTTCTCCTCCTCTTCCTCCTCCTCCATCTCTTCCTCCTTCTCATCCTCTTCCTCCTTCTCTTCCTCCTTCTCCTCCTTCTCTTCCTCCTCCTTCTCCTTCTCTTCCTCCTCCTTCTCCTCTTCCTCCTCCTTCTCTTCCCTCTTCCTCCTCCTTCTTCTCCTCTTCCTTCTCCTTCTCTTCCCCTTCTCATTTCCTCCTCCTTCTCCTCTTCCTCCTTCTCTTCCTCCTCCTCCTCCTCCTCTTCCCCCTCCTCTTCCTCCTCCTCCTCCTTCTCTTTCTCTTCCCCCTTCTCCTCCTCCTTCTCCTCCGCCTTCTCTTACTCCTTCTCCCCCCCCCCGCCTCCTTGTATGTCAATCAAATAATTATATGGGTCAGACATTGGAAAAGGGAAGAAACCTTACCAAGTCAGCAGAGAAATATATTATACACTTGTTTTGTTTTTAGCAACGTGAACTTAAGCCGATCACAACCGCATCCAACAAGCTTCTTGCCACACACTTGGGAGTCATCGTTGTCAACGGCATGTCCGGCCGTGTGGGTATTCTTTCGAATTCCTTGATTCACATTTCCGAATCGTTGGCAGTGTCTTACGTGTCTGCTTTATGCCTGGGATTATGATGGTGATACCTCGGGATATACATGGCAAATCGTTAATTTATTTGTTTATGTGTTTGTTCGTTGTTCGTTTGTATATTCATTTATGTATTTATTCATTTGTGTGTGTGTGCGCGTGTGGGCTGGGGGTGTTGTGTGTCTGTGCGGGTGTATGTGTGTGTTTGTGTTTGTATGTGTGGGTGTATGTGCGTGTGCGTTTGTTTGTGTGTTGGTACGTGTGTGCGTGCATGCTTTTGTGTCTACGTGTGTATATGCGTGCGTGCCTCTGTGTGTGTATGTATGTGTGTGTGTATGTGCGTGCGTGCATGTGTGTGTGTGTGTGTGTGTGTGTGTGTGCGTGCGTGCGTGCGTGCATGTGTGTGTGTGTGTGTGTGTGTGTGTGTGTGTGCGTGTGTGTGTGTGCGTGTGTGTGTGTGTGTGTGTGTGTGTGTGTGTGTGTGTGTGTGTGTGTTGTATGTATGAATCCTGGCTCATCATGGTTTGATACAATCTTAAGATCTGTTAATTCTACTTCATGTCACTTTTTATTCAACTATATTATGACATATTTTAAAGACATATACAACAGTGTATCTTTGTTAGTTTTAGCTGCCGACTTTTTTACTGACCAGATTCTTTGTTGTCGTCTACTGTTTGAATTAATAATAATAATAATAATAATGGATACTTATATAGCACACTATCCAGAAATCTGCTCTAGGTGCTTTACAAAAACGCTTTTGTTAACATAAAACATTACATCAATGTTACATACACACACCAACATGTGACTACACACACACACGCACACACACACACACACACACACACACACACACACACACACACACACACACACACACACACACTGCATACATACATTTTAACATACATGTGTATCTAACAGCTACCCTAACACATACGCACACATAGGCAGGCACAAACTTACATAAATACACGCACACACAATACACATTCATATACATGCATGTAGTTATGTACACGTACATATGTATTCACACATAGTCAAGCACAGCTGCCGCGTCTTGTTGTTTCCTGTAAACATGTGGTGAGTTATTCCTGTAGATGCTCCACTTCTGAATTAGACCTGGTTATGTATGTGTACATAACTACATGCATGTATATGAATGTGTATTGTGTGCGCGTGCGTTTATGTAAGTTTGTGTCTGCCTATGTGTGCGTATGTGTTTGGGTAGCTGTTAGATACACATGTATTGTTGAAATGCATTTACGCAGTGTGTGTGTGTGTGTGTGTGTGTGTGTGTGTGTGTGTGTGTGTGTGTAGTCATATTTTGGTGTGTGTGTGTAACATAGATGTAATGTTTTATGTTAACAAAGCGTTTTTGTAAAGCACCTAGAGCATATTTCTGGATAGTGTGCTATATAAGTATCCATTATTATTATTATTATTAAAAGTCTCAGTATGAGGTACAGTGAGCAGAGCAGAAGTTCCCAGCCGTTGAGATGTGTACTCACCTCTTCAGTACAGGCTGCTGAGAACCTACCAACACTCTCCACCTCTGATGGCCTAGAGGTAACGCGTCCGCCTAGGAAGCGAGAGAGAATCTGAGCGCGCTGGTTCGAATCACGGCTCAGCCGCCGATATTTTCTCCCCCTCCACTAGACCTTGAGTGGTGGTCTGGACGCTAGTCATTCGGATGAGACGATAAACCGAGGTCCCGTGTGCAGCATGCACTTAGCGCACGTAAAAGAACCCACAGCAACGAAAGGGTTGTTCCTGGCAAAATTCTGTAGAGAAATCCACTTCAATAGGAAAAACAAATAAAACTGCACGCAGGAAAAAATACCCCCCAAAAATGGGTGGCACTGTACTATAGCGACGCGCTCTCCCTGGGGAGAGCAGCCCGAATTTCACACAGAGAAATCTGTTGTGATAAAAAGCAATACAATACAATACTTGACAAACAGTTTATGACTCGAAACGTCATTTTTATCTTCATCTAAAGGTACCTTTGATTTGAAACCATTTTCTTTTTTAACCATTTTAACTTCGTTTTAAAAGGTCCAGCAGTCACCCTTTGTTCATCAGACTACAACTTCAGATTTCCGCAATTTACCAGCCACCAATTCGACATCGGAGTTACATACAACAATCAACAAAATTTGTGGCAAACTGCATAACACATACAGACATTCATACCAAGAGTTAACCTTCCCTGACGGAAGTTGGGAACAGTGTCGGAACTCTCCACATAAATGGGACAGAAAAAGTTTGTTTCGTAATGTTCGGCTGTCCCTTTGGAACCGCGGAAACGGGATCAAATTAATTAAATTTCCATGGTTTGTTGGGTTTTTTTTTGGTGGAAACTTTTTCTGTCACATTTATTCAGAGAGTTACTTCATTTCACGCTTGCTCATTTTGTTCATCTGTATGTTTTAAAAACATCCCCACCCCCGCATGCCACGTCCCAGTGAAGTTAGCTTGTCGATTTCTTGGACACAAAAATATTATTTTTTAAAACAGTCAGAGAGGGAAAACAAACAAAAGAACACACACATGCACAGACAGACAGACATTTAGACACACACACACACACACACACACACACACACACACACACACACACACACACACACACACGCACACGCACACGCGCGCACAAAGATGTATCACGACCGTCGGCGTACTCGCTAAATTCATCATTATTGTCATTATCGTCGTTGTCATCGTCCCTACCTCGCTCTTTCAACCTCCTTTATTATTTCTCGTCTTTCTCTGAAAATGTGTGTACGAAAAAGACAGGAAACCCACTGCTATGACAAAATAGATTAGTGTCACTTACAACTAAGCGAGACCTCCCAACATCCAGCTCAAATGTTTTCAGCTCACTTCTCCCTCTCTCCCTCCTTCCCTTCTTTCTCCCCCTCTCCCTCCTTCCCTTCTTTCTCCCTCTCTTCCTCCTTCCCTTCTTTCTCCCCCTCTCCCTCCTTCCCTTCTTTCTCCCCTTCTTCCTCCTTCCCTTCTTTCTCCCCCTTCTTCCTCCTTCCCTTCTTTCTCCCCCTCTCCCTCCTTCCCTTCTTTCTTTCCTTCTTCCTCCTTCCCTTCTTTCTCCCCTTCTTCCTCCTTCCCTTCTTTCTCCCCCTCTCCCTCCTTCCCTTCTTTCTCCCCCTCTCCCTCCTTCCCTTCTTTCTCCCCTTCTTCCTCCTTCCCTTCTTTCTCCCCCTCTCCCTCCTTCCCTTCTTTCTCCCCCTCTCCCTCCTTCCCTTCTTTCTCCCCCTCTCCCTCCTTCCCTTACCCACGCTGTCTCACACATGAGTCTGGAGAACGGACAGACTTTCACTCAACCTCGAGGTTTCGTTGTAAAGTTGGAGGAAAGGTAGGCGCGCCATCCCACGTTCCTTCGCAATGTGCAAGAAACCATGGGATTGCGAGAAAGCGTGGCCAGGTAGGCACCATCAGTTTGTATCAATAATTAATTTCTGTCGATTACTTAAACAAGAAAATAGATAATAATAATAATAATAATAATAATAATAATAATGGATACTTATATAGCACACTATCCAGAAATCTGCTCTAGGTGCTTTACAAAAACGCTTTTGTTAACATAAAACATTATATCTATGTTACATACACACACCCAAATGTGACTACACACAAACACACACACACACACACACACACACACACACACACACACACACACACACACACGCACACACACACACACTCACACACACACACACACACACACACACACACACTGCATACATACATTTTAACATACATGTGTATCTAACAGCTACCCTAACACATACGCACACATAGGCAGGCACAAACTTACATAAACACAAGATCACATAAGATAGATAGAGGTGTGTGTGTGTGTGTGTGTGTGTGTGTGTGTGTGTGTGTGTGTGTGTACTTAGATAGACAGACGCACCAAAACATCATTTTCGTCTTCAAACGTTTTGTTTAAATCGAGACAATTTCAATATTAAACATAGAGAGATCATGAACCACGCCTTAAAAAGAATTAATTCCAAAGGACGTCCAGGGAAAACTCTCAGAGGTTGTAAACCATCAAGCACCAGGAGGATTCCATACATCAGAAACGCCGCACAGAGCAGAGGGAGACACGAGAAGAGCGTGGAGAACGCCTCACAGAGCAGAGGGAGACATGAGAAGAGCGTGGAGAATTCCATACATCAGAAACGCCGCACAGAGCAGAGGGAGACATGAGAAGAGCGTGGAGGATTCCATACATCAGAAACGCCGCACAGAGCAGAGGGAGACATGAGAAGAGTGTGGAGGATTCCATACATCAGAAACGCCGCACAGAGCAGAGTGAGACACGAGAAGATCAAGAACGTGGAGACGGTGCAGGATTCAGGAGATTGGGGGCGAGATGGCCTGCCTTGTTGACGCCAGCCTTCATCAAAACTTTTGATTTGCGCACGCGTGCTCTCCGTTCGTGCAAATTTTTCGAGTGGGAAGAAGGGTTAGAATCTAAACAAGGCAAAAAGGACTCCTAGATACGCAGAATTAGCTTGAGGAACCCCATAGATAAATCAGCTTTAGTTACCTTTTCTAGCTAAGATAAATTAGTGTTCGTGTGTGTTTTCAATCTTGCTTTCTCCCCCTCGCTTTTGAAATCATCATTTGAATATGTCAGTTAGTAGTTAGTTATGCCCATCACTCCCCCCCCCCACCCCCCCGGAGCATAGGCCGCTCACAACAGTCCGCCAGAGTCCTCTGTCCTGGGCTGCCCTTTCTAATTGTCTCCAGGTGTGCCCCATCTTCTTGGTGGTGTCTGCCTCGAGGTCACGTCGCCAGGTGTTTCTTGGCCTTCCTCTCTTCCATTTCCCCTGGGGACATGGTCCTCACATTCCATGTTCCGACATTGATGGTCCTAGTCGATAGAAGCGGGGGGTGGGGGGGGGTGGGGGGGAGGGTGTCGGCCCTTTAGCTTCTCACAGCTTTCACCACATGGCGTCATAGATATTAGTGTTCGTGTGTATTTGGAGAAAGAAGGGAAGGAGGAAGAGGGGGAGAAAGAAGGGAAGGAGGGAGAGGGGGAGAAAGAGGGGGAGAAAAAAAGAGAGGGAGAAAGAAGGGAAGGAGGAAGAGGGGGAGAAAGAAGGGAAGGAGGGAGAGGGGAGAAGGGAAGGAGGGAGAGGAAAGAAGGGAAGGAGGGAGAGGGGAGAAAGAAGGGGAGGGAGAGAGGGAGAAGTGAGCTGAAAACATTTGAGCTGGATGTTGGGGGGTCCCGCTTAGTTGTAAGTGACACTCTCCACCTCTGATGGCCTAGAGGTAACGCGTCCGCCCAGGAAGCGAGATAATCTGAGCGCGCTGGTTCCAATCACGGCTCAGCCGCCGATATTTTCTCTCCTCCCCCCCGCCCCCCCCCCCCTCCTCCCCCGCCACTAGACCTTGAGTGGTGGTCTGGACGCTAGTCATTCGGATGAGACGATAAACCGAGGTCCCGTGTGCAGCATGCACGTAAAAGAACCCACGGCAACAAAAGGATTGTTCCTGGCAAAATTCTGTAGAAAAATCCACTTCGATAGGAAAAGCAAATAAAACCGCACGCAGGAAAAAAAAAAAAAAAGGGTGGCGCTGTAGTGTAGCGACGTGCTCTCCCTGGGGAGAGCAGCCCGAATTTCACACAGAGAAATCTGTCGTGATAAAAAGAAATACAAAATACAAATATGTCCTTTTGACGAGAACCCTTCCTCTTTTTCTTCTTCTTCTTCTTCTTCTTCTTCTTCTGCGTTCACTCGTATGCACACGAGTGGGCTTTTACGTGTATGACCGTTTTTACCCCGCCATGTAGGCAGCCATACTCCGTTTTCGGGGGTGTGCATGCTGGGTATGTTCTTGTTTCCATAACCCACCGAACGCTGACATGGATTACAGGATCTTTAACGTGCGTATTTGATCTTCTGCTTGCATATACACACGAAGGGGGTTCAGGCACTAAGCAGGTCTGCACATATGTTGACCTGGGAGATCGTAAAAATCTCCACCCTTTACCCACCAGGCGCCGTCACCGTGATTCAAACCCGGGACCCTCAGATTGACAGTCCAACGCTTTAACCACTCGGCTATTGCGCCCGTCACCCTTCCTCTTCCAGGGTAGTCATCTCTTGGTCTGTTGTTGGCGTTTCTGTAACAAGCTGGGTTGGTTGTTTTGTTTTGTTTTGTTTTTACAGGGTAGGGTTGCTAGCCCCACGCCCAACCCTCCTCACTTTTTCATCCGGGCTTGGGATCGGCATAGACAGAGTTCATTTGAATATGTAGTGGACAAATTATGAACCTGCATGAGTTTTATTGGTCAGTGTTTTATGAATCCGCTTTGTTTTTGTTTTTTGTTTTTTTGTGTTTTTGTTTTCCTGTCCTGCTCCACGTGTCTGTCTGTCTGTCTGTTGTCTGTCTGTCTGTCTGTCTGTCTGTCTGTCTGTCTCCCTCCCTCCCTCCCTCCCTTTCTCTCTCGTTCTCTCTCTCCCCCACTCTCTCTCCTCCTCTTTCTCCCCCCTCTATCTTTTTCTCTCCCCCCCTCTCTCTCTCTCCTGCTCTCTCGCGCCCCCCCCCCCCCGCAAACCTCTATCTTCTTTGTCATTGGAAATATCTCTCCACCTTTCTCTTGCTAAACGTCTTTCCTTTCTGTCACAATCCTCTCTCTCTTTCTCTCCCCCGTCTCCATCCCCCTCACTCTCTGTACTCTCTGAACGAAAGAATGAATGATGAAACGGTGTTGGGAAGTGCTTTTCGTTCCAGAGAGATTGAAAGAGAGAGAAGAGTGGAGAAGAGAGGGAAATTATGAGAGAGAGAGAGAGAGATGGAGAGAGAGAGAGGGAAAGAGAGAGATAGGTTTTTAAACCAACAGACAGAGAAACATACAAAGCACAGGCAGACGGACACACAGAGACACAAAGCACAGACAGACGGACAGACAATCGGATGAAGGAATGCGTGCCGATCTAACAATACGAATTCAAGTTTGCCATTTTGCCACTGTGTATGATTCTTCTTCTTCTGCTTCTTCTTCTTCTTCTTCTTCTTCTTCGTCGTCGTCGTCGTCGTCGTCTCCTTCTTCGTCTTCTTCTGCTTCTTTTTCTTCTTCTGCTCCTCCTCCTCCTGCTTCTTCTTCTTCTACTTTTTCTTCTTCTTCTTCTTCGTCTTCTTCTTCTTCTTCTTCTTCTTGTCCTCCTTTTCCTCCTCCTCCTTCTGCCTCTTCTTCTTCTTCTGCTCCTCCTCCTCTTTCTCCCCCTCCTCTTCTTCTTCCTATTCATCCTCCTCATCTTCTTGTTCTTCTTCTCCACCTCTTATTTGTGTTTTCATTTTTGGGGGGGTTGACTGGAGTCTTCGTTATTCATTACCAAAGCAGACACTTGAAGAGCAGTAAAAATAAATCCTTCATGACATCATCCAGGCCCACCTTCTTGACGGCGCATTCACGTCAGTTCTTTTCATCCCAGAAGTTCTGCTTATTCGGGGCTTTTTATTTTATTTAACAGAGAATGGCCCCGCCCCTCCGCCCCCCCCCCGCCCCCCAACCCTCCCACCTCCCCTCACCACTCCCATGCCCAGAAAGTACAGAGAAGGTAGTAGCCATTTATTGTCAGACCAAATAAAAGTTATGGTCACAGAAAACAAGGAAGAAAATTGAATGAAGCTAACGTGGGGAATAAGGAAAATAATGGACACTGTGATTGAGAAGAGTACGTTTGGGGCAAAATAGACACCATGGTGAGGCAACACAGTCTGACCCAAGGAAAATGGCACAAAAAGACTTCTAGAAAATTTCATGAGATCATGATATCATGCATCATTATTTATAGGAACAGAACAATGCAGTTCAACCCTTGATTCTAGGACAAACAGCACTTTTCTTTGAGTTTCAGAAAGAAAAATTACAGTTGAAGTACTCATTCAAAAAATAACAAAGGGCGAATCCATTCTTTGATTCGATCTGAAATTGAAACTATATAAACTATATGATATACAAATCACGATCATCATCGAAGAAAAAACGAAATTCCATATCTTTTTCTTCACCTGTGTGTAGGCAGATATGAAGTGCTAAAACCAGCATCATTAGTTCTAGAATGTGGGCCTCTACCTTAACTTTGTGTGTCTCAATCGTATCGTCTACATTAGTTCTAGAATGTGGGCCTCTACCTTAACTTTGTGACTCTCAATCGTATCGTCTACATTAGCTCTAGAATGTGGGCCTCTACCTTAACTTTGTGAGTCTCAATCGTATCGTCTACATTAGTTCTAGAATGTGGCCTCTACCTTAACTTTGTGACTCTCAATCGTATCGTCTACATTAGTTCTAGAATGTGGGCCTCTACCTTAACTTTGTGACTCTCAATCGTATCGTCTACATTAGTTCTAGAATGTGGGCCTCTACCTTACCTTTGTGAGTCTCAATCGTATCGTCTAAATTAGTTCTGGAATGTGGGCCTCTACCTTAACTTTGTGAGTCTCAATCGTATCGTCTACATTAGTTCTAGAATGTGGGCCTCTACCTTAACTTTGTGACTCTCAATCGTATCGTCTACATTAGTTCTAGAATGTGGGCCTCTACCTTACCTTTGTGAGTCTCAATCGTATCGTCTAAATAGTTCTGGAATGTGGCCCTATACCCTTAACTTGTGAGTCTCAATCGTCTCGTCTACATTATTCTAGATGTGGGCCTCTGCCGTAACTTTGTGGTCTCAATCGTATCGTCTACATTACTTCTAGAATTTGGGCACTCTACCATTACCTTGTGGACTCAAAGCGTATCGTCTACATTAGATCTAGAATGTGGGCCTTTACCTTACCTTTGTGAGTCTCAATCGTATCGTCTACATTACTTCTAGAATGTGGGCCTCTACCTTAACTTTGTGACTCTCAATCGTATCGTCTACATTAGTTCTAGAATGTGGGCCTCTACCTTAACTTTGTGAGTCTCAATCGTATCGTCTACATTAGTTCTAGAATGTGGGCCTCTACTTTAACTTTGTGAGTCTCAATCGTATCGTCTACATTAGTTCTAGAATGTGGGCCTCTACCTTAACTTTGTGTGTCTCAATCGTATCCTCTACATTAGTTCTAGAATGTGGCCTCTAGAAAGTGAGTCTATGTTTTAACCCGGTGTTCGGTTGTGTGTGTGTGTGTGTGTGTCTGTTAGTCCGTGGTAAACTTTAACATTGACATTTTCTCTGCAACTACTTTGTCAGTTGACACCAAATTTGGCATAAAAATAGGAAAAATTCAGTTCTTTCCAGTCATCTTGTTTAAAACAATGTTGCACCTCTGGGATGGGCACAAAAAAATAAAGAATGAAGCCTAATTATATGCAAACTGCATTTCCTGTTATATATATATTTTGTATTCTCTAAACTTGGCACTTTGATCTGATATTCTGACCCAACATCTAGAGCAGTCATTATTATTATTTTTTGTTCAAACAGGAACTTCTTTTGCTAAGCATGGAAGTTTTATTTATTTTGCAAACGTTTTGGTGCAGATAGTAAAAAAGGGAAATTACTCTGTAGTTAATGCTAGGGGAGTTAATTTGCTTTAAACTGATCTTTCTCATCTTAAACATTACATTTTGAAATTATACTCAATACATAAAAAGCTTGGTTTTTTTTTAAAAAAGTGTATCACAAGTGAGTCTTGAAGGCCTTGCCTCTCTTGTTATTATTATTATCTCAACCTTGCAGACTGAAATCCAACCTCTCCACCATCACGGACCATCGTCCCTGAAGCCACGACCTGCTCCACGTCAGACGAATGCCGAAAGCTTTTCATCACGGACCATGACCAATGCTGTCTGCTCTCTCTTTCTTTCTCTTTCTCTCTTTTTCTTTCTTTCTTTCTGTCTCTCTCTCTCTCTCTGCTATCTCTCTCTGTGCTCTCTCTCTCTTTCTCTCTGTCTCTCTCTCTCTCCGCTCTCTCTGTGTCTCTCTCTGTGCTCTTTCTCACTCTCTCTCTGTGCTCTCTCTCTTTCTCACTCTCTCTCTGTGCTCTCTCTCTGTGCTCTGTCTCTCTTTCTCTCTGTCTCTCTCTCTCTCCGCTCTCTCTGCTCTCTCTCTCTGTGCTCTCTCTCTTTCTCACTCTCTCTCTCCTCTCTCTCTGCTCTCTCTCTCTGTGCTCTCTCTCTCTCTCTCTCTCTCTCTGATCTCTCTTGTTGGAAAATATGGTATATTTATTGTAGTTCACAACCCCTTGAACTGGGGCTTTCGCCTTATTTAATTAAATGTGATTTTGATTCTGACTTTGATTCTGATTTTCTCTCTGTCTGTCTGCCTGTCTGTCTGTCTGTCTCCCTCTGAACGTCTGCTGTGCCTTCCGTGTGGGCAGTAGAGAGAGAACTCAGAACTCAGAAATGTTTTATTGTAGAAGGCCTTCTGACCCATTACAATGTTGAGCACACA
>NC_134902.1:4943767-4948767 GCF_041734735.1 Babylonia areolata | reverse complement strand
GGACCAGCTCTTTCTCTGCCGCCCCCGTCTGCGCCCTCCCTCTACATGTAGTCCCTTGCAGGATGGTTTTGGAGAGGGTGTGTTGTCGTGTCACGTGACCAAACCGTGCCATCTTCCGTCGTTTGACAGTCGCCAGCAGTGGTTCTTGGGGGCCCAACAAGGTTGCTGACCAGGTTCCGCACAGTCATTGGTCTTGTGCTCCTTGTAGGAGATGTGTAGTAGTCTCCTCAAGCACTTGGTTTCGAATGCTTGGATTCTTCTTTCTGTTTCTGCCATCAGTGTCCTCCGCAGCAAAGTGGGATGTAAAGACCTGATCTTCACAACATACAGCGTGCTATAATTAGTCCATGAACCAGAAGAAACAAAGCAAGGGAACAGGGTATTGTTCAGTATCAGTATCAGTACCTCAAGGAGGAGCCACTGCGTTCGGACAAATCCATATACGCAGAGCTGAAAGGAAGGTGAAGCTAGCAACGTGAAGAAAAACTAATGGAACGTAAAACTTTACAATACAAACGTAATTATGTAGTTAAGATTGATTCAGTCTCTCAATCAGTAAGAAAATGAAGAATAAGTAACTAAAAAGCAGCAAAATGACGGAAAAGAACCCGGTTTCAATCCCCCCCCCCCCCCCCCCCCCCCCCCCCCCTTAAGATATTCAGATACATGTATACACACAAAGAAACACCGAACACCACCACCAACAACAAAAAAAGGTTCCTGACTAAGAAGTATCAGTATCAGTAGTTCAAGGAGGCGTCACTGCGTTCGGACAAATCCATATACGCTACACCACACCTGCCAAGCCGATGCCTGACCAGCAGCCGGTAACCCAACGCGCTTTGTCAGGCCTTGTTCAACAAAAAAGAGAAATTAGGGGAAGAGGAAAGCAGCATTACACATTTTAAAGAAAAGGAGAAAGATGAAACAAGGCCTTCAAGACTCACTTGTGATAAATTAAGTCCCCTAGCATTAATTACAGAGTAACTTCCCTTTTTTTTTTTACTATCTGCACCAAAACGTTTGCAAAACAAATAAAAATTCCATGCTTAGCAAAAGAAGTTCCTGTTTGAACAAAAAATGATAATAATGACTTCTCTTGTTGTTGTGTCAGAATAAGAGGTCAAAGTGCCAAGTTTAGAGAATACAAAAAATATAAATATAACAGTAAATGCAGTTTGCATATAATTAGGCTTCTTTTTTATTTTTTTTTTTTTTGTGCCCATCCCATAGGTGCAATATTGTTTTAAGCAAGATGACTGGAAAGAACTGAAATTTTCCTATTTTTATGCCAAATTTGGTGTCAACTGACAAAGTATTTGCATAGAAAATGTCAATGTTAAAGTTTACCACGGACACACACACACACACACACACACACACACAACCGAACACCGGGTTAAAACATAGACTCACTTTGTTTACACAGGTGAGTCAAAAATCAGTGGGGTTGTAGGAGTGGAAGATGAGGAGGAGATGACGGACATGGAGAAGAATGGAAATAAGATGAAGAAAAAAAGAACAAGAAGATAGAGGAAAAGGAAGAAGAAAGAAAGAAAGAAGGAATGAATGAATCAATGACAAAGAAAAAAGAAAAGAAATGTTTCAGAAAAGTTTTGGCAATATATTTGAAAAAAAATGTTTAATTAACAGACAGAGCGGTCCCAGTCAGAAGTAAATACTGAAGTATGATTTTTTACGACTTTCCACAAGACCAGGTGACGAAGGCATAGAAGACGAGGAGGAAGAAGAATAAAGAACAAGAAAGATGGAATATGAGAAAGAAGGAAGGAAGGAAGGAAGGAAGAAAGAATGAAAAAAAAGAAAAAAAGAAATGAGCTTAGCCAAAGCACCCAGGCAGTATTCAGATCGGAACAGTCCTGGCTGATCCCATTTGTCCGGGCCTATGAAAGCAGGTCATTGGCTGATCGGCATGCTCGTGCTCCGAATAGCCAATGGCTGGCCGGAATCCACCCTTTATTGCCCAGCCGGTAATTCCCAGTAATGCGCTGGTCGTGATCCCGCAGCCATTTGTGTGCCTGGGACTAATGTTCCGTCACTGCCTGACTGGATCAGAATTCTTCTTCCCCGCAAAATTCCCCTCTCCCCTCCCCTCCCCTCCCCTCCCCCCGCACACTGTCTTTTAAACGTCTTTGTAAATTCATGTAGAAGAAAGGAAGAGTTGTTTAGTTGTGGTGGTGTTTTTTCCCCCCTCTGTCCGCTATTACGTTCTAGTTTTTAAAGTGCGTATTTGGGTGAGAGTGTATTAACGGGTGGGTAATGTTAAACGCACACTTGCTTACGATTTTTTTTTTTTTTAATTATCACACTTTCTTTCTTTCTTTTCCTTCCTTCCTTTCTTTCTGTTCTTTTCTTTCTTTATTTGTCTGATTCACCATCTTTTCATTGTTAATTATTATAGTGTTGTTGTTTTTTAGACGGAGGGGTGTGGGTGGGGAGGGGTAGCATGTGTGTGTGTGTGGGCGGGGGAGGAGGGCGAGGGGGGGGGGGGTTGGAGGGAGTTGGTTGATGGGAGGAGGAGGTGGTGGGGTGTCTGAGACAGGAAAAGAGACATGGCAGAGGTTAACTCTCTCCATACGAACGGCGAAAGAGACGACGTTGACAGCGTTTCACCCCAATCACCATCATCAAAATATTGCAAGCGGAAGGCTCTTATACTGAAGAGGTGAATGTTGACAAAGAATACCACAATTCTGACGACGGAAGCTAAAGGTTGGGTCATTCAGACACCCACTGGACATCCGAGGGGTCTGTGTAGAGGAGAAGAGAGGAGTGGCCGTACTGAGTGAGTTAAAAGGAAGTACTAGGAATGATTGGACTGACTGAGATAAATAGAGTTTAACTATCTCAAACAGTCCTGCAACAGGATAAAGCATGTCCATTATAACAAAGACATAATCCATCAAAGGTAGATACCAACTGGACTTTGACTCAGTTTCAGTTTCAGTTTCAGTAGCTCAAGGAGGCGTCACTGCGTTCGGACAAATCCATATACGCTACACCACATCTGCCAAGCAGATGCCTGACCAGCGGCGTAGCCCAACGCGCTTAGTCAGGCCTTGAGAAATTAAAAAAAAAAGTGAATAAATAATAGATAAGCGTACATAAATAAGTAAATAAATACATTGATTCAAACATTCAATAGTGTGTCAGAGTAATTAATGATTATTCAAAACATCTTCTATGGACAAATACGCATTCCGTGGAAACTGGTCAGTAAGTTTTGAAAGGCCAGTTGTTTTGTTCTTGGACACTCGACGTGTATAGGATAGACAATAACTTCTTTTCCGCATAAACACAGTATGTTTTTTGCAATGTATTGTACGAAAGGCATTTAAATGAAATCGGTACATTAAACTTATGATAGGTCTTGACTGGGAGACAAATGAATTATACAAGAAAGCCTTAGCGTTGCTTACTGTAACGGCATTTCCACATCTCTTGTACAGATTTAGCTGACATGTTGCCGACTACATGTTAGGGTTTTAGCAGAGCTGAAAGAATGTGTGTGTATGAGTGTGAAAAAAAAAAAATTAAACGAGGCATCCGAACGAATTTGATTACCATAATTTTCTTGAGTGAGTGTGTTCATAAACGTGAATGTGGAGGGATGGCCTAGAGGTAACGCGTCCGCCTAGGAAGCGAGAGAATCTGAGCGCGCTGGTTCGAATCACGGCTCAGCCGCCGATATTTTCTCTCCCTCCACTAGACCTTGAGTGGTGGTCTGGACGCTAGTCATTCGGATGAGACGATAAACCGAGGTCCCGTGTGCAGCATGCAATTAGCGCACGTAAAAGAACCCACGGCAACAAAAGGATTGTTCCTGGCAAAATTCTGTAGAAAAATCCACTTCGATAAGAAAAACGATTAAAAAAAACAAAACAAATAAAACTGCACGCAGGAAAAAAAAAAAAAAAAAATGGGTGGCGCTGTAGTGTAGCGACGCGCTCTCCCTGGGGAGAGCAGCCCGAATCTCACACAGAGAAATCTGTTGTGATAAAAAGAAATACAAATACAAATAATGTTCTATTGTCATCAGTGATGCTCGCACTTTACATAAAGCAACTGGTCTCGAATGACACATTTCTTTCCCAAACAATATCATCTCCTGCTTCTGGTCTGTATAAACACAACCTGTTCGTCTATTCTTTAATAACAATGTGTAGTCTTAGTTTTAGTGTTGGATTTTCTCCATTGGAATTTCTTGTCATCAAAATTCCTGGTGTGATACCCAGGTAAGCAGACTTTCCCTGAAGAATAACCGCCTGTATTCAGTTAACATATCATTGGAGAGCTAATAATCTCCAGGCGCCAGCATCACCATTTGTATATCCATTGTTTCAGTTTCAGTTTCAGTAGCTCAAGGAGGCGTCACTGCGTTCGGACAAATCCATACACGCTACACCACATCTGCCAAGCAGATGCCTGACCAGCAGCGTAACCCAACGCGCTTTGTCCGGCCCTGAGAAAAAATAAATAAAATAAAATAAATAAATAAACAAATATAATAATATAATTTTTTTTTAATGATAATGAAAATAAAATAAATAAATAGATAAATAAATAAATTAAATGAATAAAAAAATAAAAAAGACAACAATGATGATAAATAAGCAAATAAATGTAAAAAGAAAAAAAAGAAAAGAAAAGCAGATACACATTCACACACACACACACATATGCATAACAGATATGCACCAAACATGCAGTTTCACAGACCCATTGTATCGCAGTCTAGCAGACATGCCGACTGAAAAATAAAAGTTGTAGTAGACATCGTTTCATGTGCATTAACAGCTCGTACTGGAGATTATACGAAATGGTGGACTTTTGGTTAATGTTCCGTCACACATACTGGTGAATCACTGTGTAAATCCTTTTTTTTTTTTTGCGGGACGGTTGGTCTTCGCCGCTTTGTTTGTCGGCCAAGTTAAGTCTTGCTGTGCTTGTGCCCCAGCGTTGATGCTTCTCGTTCTCTC
>NC_134902.1:4931267-4938767 GCF_041734735.1 Babylonia areolata | reverse complement strand
TCTGTCTTTCTCCATCCCTATATCTCCCTGTATACAACGCATGCGCGCGCACACACAAGCCCCCCACACACCACCACGCCACATGCACACACACCACATGCACGCACACACACACTCCGTCAAGCAAGGTAATGACGTAATTTTCTCTCAAGTTTTCGACCATTTTCAAGGTTTTAAATTGCTGCAGATTCACTTTGAGTGTTTGCAGGAAGGTGTTTTTTTTTTTTTTTGTTTGTTTTTTTAACATGTCCACTCCATGTTGTCAAGTCTCGATGGAGGTCTCTCTTCTCACTCTGCCTCCATCCCCTTCCCCTCGCAATTATTCTCTATTTTGGGATTGGAGGTTTTTTTAAACGTGTCTGCTATTTTGTCCATTTGGGAGTGGGAGGTTTTGATACGACTGCTTTACTTGTCGAGTCTCGAATCTTTTGGAGTTGTTTTTTTGGTTGGTTTTGTGTGTGTGTGTGTGTGTGTGTGTGTGTGTGTGTGTGTGTGTGTGTGTGTGTGTGTGTGTGTGTGTGTTTCACTTATTTTTCCCCGCTGCATCCTCTTTCATCATTCCTAACTGACGGGCGCAATAGCCGAATGGTTAAAGCGTTGGACTTTCAATCTGAGGGTCCCGGGTTCGAATCTCGGTGACGGCGCCTGGTGGGTAAAAGGTGGAGATTTTTCCGATCTCCCAGGTCAACATAATGTGTAGACCTGCTAGTGCCTGAACCCCCTTCGTGTGTATACGCAAGCAAAAGATCAAAATAATACGCACGTTAAAGATCCTGTAATCCATGTCAGCGTTCGGTGGGTTATGGAAACAAGTACATACCCAGCATGCACATCCCCTGAAAGCGGAGTATGGCTGCCTACATGGCGGGGTAAAAACGGTCATACACGTAGAAGCCCACTCGTGTATATACGAGTGAACGTGAGAGTTGCAGCCCACGAACAATGAAGAAGAAGAAGAATCATTCCCAGCGCTGTGCTGCTGCAAGTTTCAGTTTCAGTTTCAGTAGCTCAAGGAGGTCGGCGTCACTGCGTTCGGACAAATCCATACACGCTATACACCACATCTGCCAAGCAGATGCCTGACCAGCAGCGTAACCCAACGGCGCATAGTCAGGCCTTGAGAGAGAAAAACAAAGAGAAAGAAAAAAAGAGATAAATACATAAAAAAAGAACTACTACTACTAATAATAATATATATAAGGCGCAAAAACTTGATGAAGTCAACAATAAACGTACAAAAAAAAGAAAGAAAAGGAATAATAATAATAATAATAATAATAATAATAATAATAATAATAATAATAATAATAATAATAAATAAATAAATAAAGGCTGCAAACCAGTCCTCATTGTGTGTCTGCCTGCCCTTCAGTGACAATATGTAACCTTATGATTATGTGTTTTGGTAAATAGTTATAGTACTTACATGGCGCAAACTCTCCTTTCAATGGGCTATAATTAATATAAGTGCCCATCACTGTCAAAGTGTCGTGTTGAGAAAAGTTTGGGCAAAATATTTGGAAAGCGTCGGGTGGAGGGTGGTAGCCAGTCCCAGCTAACTACCCGGAGTGTGATGCTTACGATTTTGCACGTGATTTCCAGTTGTCTTTGATATTGATTCAGTGTCAGCAGTCCTCATTGCTGCTGAGGGAGTGTGTTGGGTGGTGTACGTGAAAGGTATGCATTTGCACAATTGCTGACAATTTTCCTTGTGTTGTGGAATGATCATGTTTGCGTTGAACGTGGAAGTCTTCTGCCTATATAATCAGTTTCAGTTTCAGTAGTCACTGCGTTCGGACAAATCCGTATACGCTACACCACATCTGCCAAGCAGATGCCTGACCAGCAGCGTAACCCAACGCGCTTAGTCAGGCCTTGAGAAAAAAAAAAAATTTTCTCCCCTTCCACTAGACCTTGAGTGGTGGTCTGGACGCTAGTCATTCGGATGAGACGATAAACCGAGGTCCCGTGTGCAGCATGCACTTAGCGCACGTAAAAGAATCTACAGAAAATATAATCAGTCTGACATTTGTTTTAGGGGGGAAAAGAGAACCATTTTGAGTAAACAAAAGGTAAGTGTCAGCTTGCACAAACACAAGACACCTTTGCACACACACACACACACACACACACACACACACACACACACACACACACACACACACACACACACTCCTCCAAGGAAGGTAATAACACAATTTTCTCTCAAGTCAACCAGTGCCAATGATTTCATTTGATCCAAACCAACTTTTGATATTGCTTTGCTCAAATATTGGCAAAACCACGAGAAGAGTGTCTTGATGAAATTGATCCAATACACATTTAGCGAATCAGGTCATGCTGTCGTGAGATCTGTCAGATTTCTGTCACCGAAAGGAGCTGATAAATGGCATAGATACCCAAAGAATGGTTGTGTGGTGAATGAAGGTTCTCAATGGTTGAGCTGTCTGGACAATAATTATTGAGAGTTGCTGAGAAAGAACACACAAACTGCACTTCACTATTTGTGTGTGTGTGTGCGTGTGCGTGTGTGTGCGTGCGTGCGTGCGTGCGTGTGTGTGTGTGTGTGTGTGTGTGCGTGTGTGCATGCATACGAGCGCGTTCGCAGAAGCATAAAGAGCCACCAATAAGAAGAAATTCAGCGTCCATGGCCATCTCTTTCCATAATACACATTATGATGCTACTACAAATACATGGAGTATGAGATGGACAGACAGAGGAGGAGAGGTGTGCACAGAGAGAGAGGGGGAGAACGAACGTACGAGAGATGGGGAGAACGACAGACAGAGGAGGGAGGTGTGCACAGAGAGAGATGGGGAGAACGAACGAGAGATGGGGAGAGCGAGAGAGACAGACAGAGGTGGAATGTGTGCACAGAGAGAGACGGGGAGAACGAACGAGAGATGGGGAGAGCGAGAGAGAGACAGACAGACAGACAGACAGAGGTGGGAGGTGTGCACAGAGAGAGACGGGGAGAACGAACGCACGAACAAACGAACGAGAGATGGAGAGAGAGAGAGACAGACAGACAGACAGACAGAGGTGGGAGGTGTGCACAGAGAGAGATGGGGAGAACGAACGAACGAACGAACGAACGAGAGATGGGGAGACAGACAGACAGACAGAGAGAGAGAGATACAGAGAGAGAGACAGACAGACAGACAGACAGAGGTGGGAGGTGTGCACAGAGAGAGAGGGGGAGAACGAACGAACGAACGAGAGATGGAGAGAGAGACAGACAGACAGACAGACAGAGGTGGGAGGTGTGCACAGAGAGAGATGGGGAGAACGAACGAACGAACGAACGAGAGATGGGGAGAGCGAGAGAGACAGACAGACAGACAGAGGAGGAAAGGTGTGCACAGAGAGAGATGGGGAGAACGAACGAACGAACGAACGAGAGATGGGGAGACAGACAGACAGACAGAGAGAGAGAGATACAGAGAGAGAGACAGACAGACAGACAGACAGAGGTGGGAGGTGTGCACAGAGAGAGATGGGGAGAAGGAACGAAGGAACGAACGAGAGATGGGGAGAGCGAGAGAGCAGATAAGTAATTGTATTTGTATATGTGTTTCTTTTTATCACAACATATTTCTCTGTGTGAAATTCGGGCTGCTCTCCCCAGGGAGATCGCGTCGCTATACTACAGCGCCACCCTTTTTTTTCTTTTCTTTTTTTTTGTATTTTTTCCTGCGTGCAGTTCTATTTGTTTTTTCCTATCGAAGTGGATTTTTCCACAGAATTTTGCTGCCGTGGGTTCTTTTACCTGCGCTAAGTGCATGCTGCACACGGGACCTCGGTTTATCGTCCCATCCGAATGACTAAGCGTCCAGACCACCACTCAAGGTCTAGTGGAAGGGGAGAAAATAATTATCGGCGGCTGAGCCGTGATTCGAACCAGCGCGTTCAGATTCTCTCGCTTCCTAGGCGGACGCGTTACCTCTAGGCCGTCACTCCACTAAGAAGCAGAACTGAAAAACGGGGATACATGAAGAATAATACTGTAGTGAGTGTATGTCCTTCCCTTTGTATTTTGATCTTCACACGACGGGCGCAGTAGCCGAGTGGTTAAAGCATTGGACTTTCAATCTGAGGGTCCCGGGTTCGAATCTCGGTAACGGCGCCTGGTGGGTAAAGGGTGGAGATTTTTCCGATCTCCCAGGTCAACATATGTGCAGACCTGCTAGTGGCTGAACCCCCTTCGTGTGTATACGCAAGCAGAATATCAAATACGCACGTTAAAGATCCTGTAATCCATGTCAGCGTTCGGTGGGTTATGGAAACAAGAACATACCCAGCATGCACACCCTCGAAAACGGAGTATGGCTGCCTTCATGGCGGGGTAAAAACGGTCATACACGTAAAAGCCCACTCGTATACATACGAGTGAACGCGGGAGTTGCAGCCCACGAACGCAAAAGAAAGAAAGAAAGAGAAAGATCTTCACACAACTGCTGAACCGTTGCTGCGCTTTTAACTCACTCAGTACGGCCAGTTCTCTCTTCTCCTCTACACAGACCCCTCGGATGTCCAGTGGGTTTCTGAATGACCCAACCTTTAGCTTCCGTCGTCAGAATTGTGGTATTCTTTGTCAACATTCGCCTCTTCAGTATAAGAGCCTTCCGCTTGCAATATTTTGATGATGGTAATTGGGGTGAAACGCTGTTAACGTCGTCTCTGTCGCCGTTCGTATGGAGAGAGTTAATTAACAACGAAAACAGCTACACAGTCTGGCTGTTCTGGTGAAACTTTGTCGCTGAAGCGTTTCATGGACGACAGATCAGATAACTTCACACCGTTGTAGCAGCAGATCACTGGTTCATCATCAGGAGTGATGGCCTAGGGGTAACGCGTCCGCCTAGGAAGCGAGAGAATCTGAGCGCGCTGGTTCGAATCACGGCTCAGCCGCCGATATTTTCTCCCCCTCCACTAGACCTTGAGTGGTGGTCTGGACGCTAGTCATTCGGATGAGACGATAAACCGAGGTCCCGTGTGCAGCATGCACTTAGCGCACGTAAAAAGAACCCACGGCAACAAAGGGGTTGTTCCTGGCAAAATTCTGTAGGAAAATCCACTTCGATAGGAAAAAACAAATAAAAGTGCACGCAGGAAAAAATTCAAAAAAATGGGTGGCGCTGTAGTATAGCGACGCGCTCTCCCTGGGGAGAGCAGCCCGAATTTCACACAGAGAAATCTGTTGTGATAAAAAGAAATACAAATACTCTGTGCACAATTTTTTGCTGTCGTTAACTCTCTCCATACGAACAGCGAAAGAGACGACGTTAACAGCGTTTCACCCCAATTACCATCATCAAAATATTGCAAGCGGAAGGCTCTTATACTCAAGAGGTGAATGTTGACAAAAAATACCACAATTCTGACGACGGAAGCTAAAGGTTGGGTCATTCAGACACCCACTGGACATTCGAGGGGTCTGTGTGGAGGAGAAGAGAGGACTGGCCGTACTGAGTGAGTTAAAAGCTTTGTTTCTTTCACTTCCTTTCCCCTTTCTCCTCCACTAACAACACTTACCAAGCCACACATATAGAATAGAATAGAACAGAATAGAATAGAATATGCCTTTATTGCCAAGTGTACCGGGGGCCACAAGGAATATTGGGGGTGGGGGAGGGGGATAGTACATAACAAGATACGAACATAAATCAAAAATCATACACAAACACAGATACAGTAGAAATTAGGATACATACAAGTGCATATCAATATAAAAACTTATGCATACTCACACATGCACGCACTGCACACACACACACACACACACACACACACACACACACACACACACACACACACACACACACACACGTTTGAACAGAAGCTGCATATTACATGTGGATGGGGCTGATGACTAGATCTTTCGGTAGATGGTTGTTGGATGCACAGTTCTATTTATCACACTGGATTTGTTCGAGAAACAGAGCATTGACTGCTTTGGGGAAAAAGCTATTGAGGAAGCGATTGGTTTTCGTCCTTATATTTCTGTGCCGTCGACCAGAGGGGAGCATCTCGAAAATCCCCAAAGCTGGATGTGATTCGTCCTGGCTGATTGATTTTGCTTTTTTGAGTAGCCGCTTATGATATATGTCTTCTAGAGAAGGTAGATCAGCCCCGGTAATCTTAAGAATACAGACTTACGTAAGATAGGACAAATTATGTGAAAATAGAATTGATTAACAAACAACACAACAACAATATTATATGATGATATTGATATGCCAGAGACAATCGTAACCACTCCCCAACACTTTTAGAAATTATTCCTTCATTAAATCAAAGCGTGGTGGACAAAGTCTCAACATAATGACAGGTAATAAGAACACAGTCTTTCGAGCTCAATCTACAGCAGAATGGCGCTGGTCCAAAAGGGAATTCCATTACCTTGGAATCGTCCCAACACCCACCCACAAGAAAGGCGAACATCTCGCGAAGGAATACCTCGCCTCGTGGTTCATTGACGACTGCCGGTGATTTCCATACAGGGAGACAATGCCGGGGGAGGCATTATTATCCTCGCTGCCCTCCAGACGTGGAGTTATCTGCCCCTTTCCGCTGCTCCCCCTCCAGTTACCCTCAGCCCCACGTGACGCAGGGCTGATGCCGTCACTGCAGTGCTGATGGGCCGTCTGTCAGACAGTGGTCTTCACGGCTGTGCAGCCAGCGCTGCTAATGTTCTGCTGCTGCTGCTTTCTGTTGGGAAGCAAAAGTTGGGGCGACAGGTTTATTTCAACGGAACCGCTGATACGGCCATGAGCTTGAGAATATTTACGCGCGTATTATGTGTTCTGTCTGTTTTTGTTGGTTTTTTTGTGTGTCTCATTGTGTTTGTTTGTAATTCCTCCATCTCTTTTTGTCTATCTTTCTCTCTATTTCCCTTTCCTTCTCACTCTTTATCTTGTTCTCTCTCCCTCTCTCCATCTCTCTCTCTCTCAGTCTCTATCTTTCTCTCTTCTTCTCTCTCTTTCCCTTTCTTTCTCTCTCGCTCTCTCTCCCCCCCCCCCCCGCCCCCCCTCTTTCTGTGCACACCTCCCTCCTCTCTCTCTCTCTCAGTCTCTTTCTCTCTTCTTCTCCTCTCTTCCCTTTCTTTCTCCCTCTCTCTCTCTCTCTCTCTCCTCTCTCTCTCTCTCTCCCTCTCTCTATGTGCACACCTCTCTCTCTCTCCCCCCCCTCTCTCTCTCGGTCTCTATCTTTCTCTCTTCTTCTCTCTTCCCCTTTCTTTCTCCCTCTCTCTTTCTCGCTCTCCCCCCATCTCTCTCTGTGCACACCTCTCCTCCTCTGTCTGTCTGTCTCTCTCTCTCTCCCCATCTCTCGTTCGTTCGTTCGTTCGTTCGTTCGTTCTCCCCATCTCTCTCTGTGCACACCTCTCTCATACTCCATGTATTTGTAGTAACATCATAATGTGTATTATGGAAAGAGATGGCTATGGACGCTGAATTTCTTCTTATTGGTGGCTCTTTATGCTTCTGCGAACGCGCTCG
>NC_134902.1:4901267-4923767 GCF_041734735.1 Babylonia areolata | reverse complement strand
AGAAGTGGATTCGACAGCATTCACGCCAGAAAAAAAAAAAGGACAGACCCTGTACTGCTTGCTGACAAGGCGGGAACAGGTGTTGTTAGCGTTCAGACTCAGGACAGGCCACAACCCGCCTGAACCACCATCCATACACAAAGTTCTGCATCGGTCACTCAGCACAGTGCCCCTGTGGAGACTGACGGCCAGACAACAGATCACCTGCTGCAGTCCTGCCCCCTCCATGAGGTGCTATAATAATTATGGTATTTATATAGCGGTGAATCTTGTGCATAGACAAATCTAAGCGCTTTCGCACCAGTCATTCTCACGCACGCATAACCCTAAAACTGGAGAAACTGAAGACAAGGAAGAGGCAGGGAAGGGAGGCTGTTTTGGGAAGAGGTGGGTTTTAAGGCCAGACGTGAAAGAGCTGAGTGTGGAGACTTGACGTAGCGAAAGAAGAAGTTCATTCCAATTGCGGGGTCCAGAGACAAAGAAAGAACAGCGGCCAACAGTCGAGAGTTTGAATCTGGGTATCTGTAAATGGAGTGGATCCGAAGCTGATCGTAGTGAGCGAGATGGAGTGTAGAGGTGAAGGCATAGCCACAGAGATGGGAAGGGGCTGATTTGTGAATACATTTGTAGCATAGAGTGCTGATCTTGTACTTTATTCGGTGTGAGACAGGGAGCCAGTGGAGATGTTGCAAAAGAGGAGTGATGTGCTCAGATCTTTTCTTTCTGAGGACGAGTCGGGCAGCAGAGTTTTGTATGTGCTGAAGGGACTGAATAGATGAAGCAGGCAAACCAGGTGCTCAGGAAGAGGTACATGGCCCAACCCAACACCAGTGATCCCGGAAGCTCTACGGCTGTGTGGAGGAGGACCTGCGATGTGCAGCTGCCTTCGTCGTAGAGACTGGGGTGTCCTTCTGACGAACGAGAAGAGGACTTGGTGTCTCTGAAATTGCCCGTCATTATTGTACCGACACTGTTCCCACCAGTTTGATGTGTCCAGTGTGGAATAGTGGTACAGAAAGTCTGAAAGTCTCTCTGAAAGCGTTTGATATCAACCCTGACTCCTGGGAGGAATCTACAGTGGACCGTGACAAATGGCGCGCTGCTGTGCACAAAGGCGCCAAGTTGTACGAGGCCAACAGGACTGCTGCAGCTGTTCAGAAGAGGCAGGCCAGAAAGTCACGCGCAAACAAGCTCCCTGACAATGATATGCCTGTCTTTGTCTGCCCCAACTGTCAGCGAACATTTCGTGCGCAGATTGGACTATTCAGCCATATGCGCATTCACAGATAGATTCATGAGCATTCCTCCCCCACCACCACCCTCCCCCCATCCCCCATCTGGATGACAACGATGGTCATCATCGATCTCGATGGACACACACCACCAGTGGTACAGAATCTGCGGTTCGTTTTCTTTTTTGTGTCTCGTCCTTACTGTGCTTAGAAGTTTGAAAATTAGATATATATGTATGTTAAGTGATATCATGATAGCCAGCCGGGTCCGACTATGATCACCAGAACAACAGGAAGAGGCATATATTGTCCTGACAAGGTGGAGCGCATCTACTGTCTGTCTGTGTATGTATGTATGTATTTCTCTCTCTCTCTCTCTCTCTCTCTCTCTCTCTCTCTCTCTCTCTCTCTCTCTCTCTCTCTCTCTCCATATACAGTAATAGGTTTTCGGACACGGCTGCATATGCGCGTGAATGCACATGGACACTCACACAGACGCGAACAATAAAAATACATAGAGAACAACTAGAGCAGGGCGAAGAAACAGGAACGAGATGAAAAATGGGGGTTAGGGAAACGCCAGAGAGACATGAAATACTATAATTCTTACACTCCAAACTAATTGGCGAACAAAACAAAAAAAAGTAATGAGTATTCCTTCACCGACTGAGGTTTCATTTTGTCCTGATTATTTTCCAGTGATTGTTCTTTCCGTCCACGTCTACTGCTTGCGACGTAGTCGTTAGATTTAGACAATTACTCTCTCTCTCTCTGTCTCTCCCTCCCGTCTGTCTGTGTCTGTCTGTCTGTCTCTCTGTCTCTCTCTCTCTCTCTCTCTCTCTCTCTCTCTCTCTGTGTAGCATTTAAAAAGGATGACATCGTTTGTGTGTGTAAGTGTGCGTGTGCGTGAGAATGAATGAATGAATGAATGAATCTTTATTTTCCAACGGTGAAGACATTAGCACTTTGGCCGACTTACACATCTGCCGTCAGAGAGAGAGAGCGAGCGAGCGAGCGTATGTATGTGTTTTTTGTTTTGTTTTTTGTTTGTTTGTTTGTTTTGTTTTGTTTGCTTTTTTATGTCGATTATTAATATTCGCATTCTATGACTTTAAGCAGCATTGTGTAGTGCATGCAGTGACACATATAATGTAGTATTGTGTAGTGTAAACCCTGTTTCGGGGCGGGGACTGGATGAAAAAAAAAGCGCGCCATTGCTTATCTATTATCCTCGATAATAAAGAATTTGTCTTGTCTTGTCTTCTCTGTCTCTCTGTCTCTGTCTCTCTCTGTCTCTGTCTCTCTCTCTCTCTCTCCTGACCTTTTTTTTTCTCCCTTTTCTTTTGATCTTTCATTCCCTCTTAACGAACGGCTGTGTTGAGATTATGTATGCACTCGCTCTTAGCATTTAAAAAGGACGGCATCATTTTAGTTGTTGAGGAGACACTTTAACCCTTTCACCGCCAGTCAATTTAGATTACAAAATTCCCTTGTGGTATAACAGTAGCTAAGAATAGCTGGGGATTCCTCCTGCGATGTATTGAAAATATGGCCTGTCCTACCACCGAACATTAAGAGCAGCAGGTTCGTGGATAACAGACCAATGAATGGTCACCTTTCAGTGACATGGGTCCTCTATCACGCCTGTGCATAAATGCGAGCTTGGCGGTGAAAGGGTTAAACCAGTAGTACATCCTTGTCTGCTGGTGTTGCTGTATGCTGCTGTTCAAATTCACTTCAGTTCATTAAGGGCGTATGTTTATGATTGAATTATTCCTCCCTCCCTCCCTCCGGATCCCCCCCTCGCCCCCCGTCTCTCTTTCACCTCTCTCTCTCTCTCTGTTTCTTTCCCTCTCTCTCATTCTCACACACTCTCTCTTTCTCCCCCCCTCGCTCTCTTTCTCCTTCACTTTCTCTCTCTACCTCTCTCTCTCTCTCTGTTCCTTTCCCTCTCTCTCATTCTCATACACTCTTTCTCTCCCCCCTCCCTCTCGCTCTCTTTCTCCTTCACTTTCTCTCTCTACCTCTCTCTCTCTCAACCTCTCTCTCTGTCTCCCTCTCTCTACCTCTCTCTCTCTCTGCCTCCCTCTCTCTACCTCTCTCTCTCTGTTCCTTTCCCTCTCTCTCATTCTCACACACTCTTTCTCTCCTCCCCTCGCTCTCTTTCTCCTTCACTCTCTCTCTCTCCCTCCCTCCCTCCCTCCCTTTCTCTCCCCCCTCTTTCTCTCTCTCGCTCTCTCACACTCTTTCTCTCTTTCTCCCCCCACCTCTCTCTCTCTCTGTGTGTGTCTCTGTCTCTGTCTGTTTCTCTCTCTTTGTATGTCCTTCTGCATGAAAACCTTTCCCCTTCATTTATGTGTGTGCTACTTGTAATAGATGTAGATTAGCGAGGACAGATTGGAAGAATAGGCTGTGCCTAAAATCGTAATCCTTGAATAAAAACGTTTTGAGTTCTGAGTTCTCTCTCTCTCTCTCTCTCTCTCTCTCTCTCTCCAGATACAGTAATAGGTTTTCGGCGCGGGGAATTCATCAGATTTTGTCAGAGGGCTATCGGAAGATGGCCCACCAGCACGCTCGATCTCTGAAATACTCCCTCCAACTCTTTTGATTTGATTTTTGCACCAAAGGAGGTTGGTGGTTAAAGAACACGTGATCGTCACGACCTTCCGGGGGAAGTGGGCGCGAAGTGACCTTCACCTTCACCATGTTTCACCCGTACGCACCTCATTCACAGAACGCACAACCAGCTTTCTCACTCACCGGAGTGCACGGCAAACTGTCTGGACTAACACAGTGTGCGCGCGTGTGTATGTGTACTTGTTTATGAGTGCTGTGTGCGTTCTTACGTTTTTTTTGTTTTGTTGTTTTTGTTTTTTTTTTTGTTTTGTGTGTGTGTGTGTGTGTGTGTGTGTGTGTGTGTGATGTAGATCCACGGATAAAAGCAATCCACCTATGTAACAAGGAAAACATAATGGACAGTGCCGCAGAATTGTGTGTGCTTTCGCTCAGTCAGGCGTGCACATTGTGAACAAGCAAAACAGACCTGACTGTAACGCACAGGACAGGAACAAGGGGTGGTGGTTAGGGGTGGCCGGATGGTGGTGATTCTAAGGAACGGGGCCAGGGGCACGCAGAAACAACTGAAGCCCGGGAAGCAAAGAAAGTAGTAACTATGAAATAATAATAATAATAATAAGTATGTGGAGTGGGGGGGATGTGGGTGTGTGATGATTATGGGGATGTGGCTGATTATTTGGTTGCGGTTTTCCGCAATTTATCTTTATTCTTATCTTATCCGTCTATTATAATCAATGTGCAGTATACTAGGCTATGTTTATAATTATATTCAAATAATGTTTCTTAATTCTTTCTGTTTTTACATTAAAAAAAAACTAGTTATTACCTGCAGTTTGTGGATGTATGTATGAAACGGTGTATGTGATATTTTTTTTACATTTGTATCTTCGTAATATTCGTAAAAGCTGTTGTTGACTTTTACAGTTATGGTCCCCATGTTGTTTACTTGTCTATGTTGTGATAATGCACCTGACCAAATTTCTCCAGTTGGAGATAATAAAGTTATTCTTATCTTATCTTATCTTATCTTAATAATGGTATCTATATAGCGCTGAATCTTGTGCAGAGACAAATCAAAGCGCTTTCGCACCAGTCATTCACACGCACGCATAACTCAAAAACTGTAGAAACTAAAGACAAGGAAGAGGCAGCCAAGGGAGGCTATTTTGGGAAGAGGTGGGTTTTAAGGCCCAGACTTGAAAGAGCTGAGTGTGGAGACTTGACGAAGCGAAAGAGGAAGTTCATTCCAATCGCAAGGTCCAGAGACAGAGAAAGAACGGCGGCCAACAGTCGAGTGTTTGAACCTGGATATGCGTAAACAGAGTGGATCCGAAGCCGATGGTAGTGAGCGAGATGGAGTGTAGAGGTGAAGGCAGCCGCAGAGATAGGAAGGGGCAGACTTTTCATGAGCACGTTCTCTTCAGTCGTAGGACTGGACTGCATGGAAGGATGCTAACATCGCCAGGTTTGCTTAGATTAACTCACTCAGTACGGCCAGTCCTCTCTTCTCCTCTTTTCAGACTCCTCGGATGTCCAGTGGGTGTCTGAATGACCCAACCTTTAGCTTCCGTCGTCAGAATTATGGTATTCCTTGTCAACATTCACGTCTTCAGTATAAGAGCCTTCCGCTTGCAATATTTTGAGGATGGTAAATGTGGTGAAACGCTGTTAACTTCGTCTCTTTCGCCGTTCGTATGGAAAGAGTTAAAAGACTTTTTTGGTCTAAGTGTAGGCTAATTCAGTGGGCTTAAGAATGTTAAGCAAACAGAGCCGCTAGGATCGCATTTCAGTCCAGCCCTCGACTTTGGCAATGTCCACATTTCTTCTCCCTCCACTACTCTGTGTGTGTCTGGCGGGGTGGATGTCCACGCTTTGTTGTGAACACTGCTCATTCCGTCTTGAGGGGAATAACGGTGGATTTCAGGAGGAAGGGGGCGGAATGGTCAAGACGCTCATCGTAGTGAGCGAGATAGAGTGTAGAGGTGAAGGCAGCCACAGAGATAGGAAGGGGCAGTTTTGTGATATCAAACAAACTTACCTATGCAGAAACAGGGAGATATCTTTTGAGTATCAGAACAGTAATTACACGTATCAGATATTGGCTAAAACTGACCGTATCACCTATGTCGTTGTTGTGAAGGCAAGATTATAAATGCATACTTTACAACATCAGTCTGGTCATTTTACCTGGATCTCAAACTGGCAAAATGCCTTACGTGAAAACAATTTCGGTATCATTTGGCAAACCCAAGGTTACGAATACATCTTTATAAATGAGTTTCAAAACAGACTAATCTCTTGTTACAAGCAGAACTGGCATTCAGAAGAAGAAGTTATTGACAAATGCAGATGGCATTATTTCTTTAAGAACGTTTTTCAGGCTAAAAAAAAAACAAAACATTCCATCGTTTGTTACTGATAAACGGTACAAGGATAACTTCGTACGGTTCAGGTTGAGAGAATGTGAACTTCCAAAAAAATGTAAACGATTTTACTGTTGCGAAAATTCTTCGAACAATTTGATTTGCCCAACATCTGGAACTGATCCAGAAAACGAACTGCACTTGCTATTTCAGTGTGCTGCGTGCGAAGACAGTTGTAAAACCTGCAATGCAATAAATTTACTTAAAGTTAACCCATGTGATAACAGTGTGCTGTAAATCTGCTTCCTGGCAACAGTGAAACTGTGAGTAAGAGTGTTGCAAAATTTCTCTCAGAAACAATGAATATTGGAGAGAAGATATCGGACCAACTACCGATTGAAAATTATCCGAAAATGGCACACAGCATACCACACACAGCACAGCACAGCAAAGCACAGCACACACACACACACACACACACACACACACACACACACGCACACACACACACACACGGCACAGCACAGCACAGCACAGCACACACACACACACACACACACACACACACACACACACACACACACACACAGCACAGCACAGCACAGCACAGCACACACACACGCACGCACACACACACACACAGAGCACAGCACAGCACAGCACAGCACACACACACACACACACACACACACACAGCACGGCACAGCACAGCACACACACACACACACACACACACACACACCACGCACGCACACACACACACACACACACACACACACACACACACACACACACACACACACACACACACACACACACACACAAGCCGTGAGGGTAAGGCAAGTGGGGAAACAGCAGAAATCACCAAATTAGAACTGATGACCCAACACACACACAGACAACCACACACTCTTCCTTGCTGCAATTTTCCCTTCTTCCAGGGGTTAGGCTGCCAGTGTACATAGGGTCAGGTTTCCACACGCACGCGCGCGCACGCACACACACACACACACACACACACACACACACACACACACACACACACACACACACACACATACCTTTGCTTTCCTAACGAAAGAGGCACAAACTCCTTCGTATGGTACCTAGTAAATTGTAAGCGCATGTACGTACGTACAAATGCACATTATACAGAGACAGACAAATTAACAGATAAACAGACAGACGTAAATTTCGTGAAACACACACTACACACACACAGACAAACACACACACACACACACACACACACACACACACACACACACACCAGAAACACAACCCACGTTTTGAGGGTAAAGCAGGCCGGAAACAACAGAAATCACCAAATCAGAACTGATGACCCAACACACGGACAGACAGACAGACAGGACACACAAGGTTCCTCCTAGCAGTCATTTTTCCTTCCTCCCGAGGTACGCTGCTGGTATATCTGGTGTGAGGTTTCTACACACACACACACACACACACACACACACACACACACACACACATCTTTGCTTTCATAATTTTCATATTATACCTCAATGTAAGCGCATGCATGCATGTACGTACAAATATTTACACATTACACAACATTATACAGAGACCGACAAATCCACAGATAAACAGAAAGACGTAAATTTCACGAACACACACACACAGAGAGAGAGAGAGAGAGGGGGGGGGGTTTCGGGAGGGGGGGGGGGGGCTGTATATCAAGTTCAGATATCCACACACCACTTCATCAACGCGAAATGACGTTTGTTGTTGGGACGGCCTTAAGTCTGTCTGAGTGGTAACTCAATTCACGGTTGGAAATTGACCCAATATTTATTCCGTACGTCATGAAAGATTAGTAAAATTGATCCAATATTTATTCCGTACGTCATGAAAGATTACGAAATCATCCAATATTTATTCCGTTCGTCATGAAAGATTAGGAAATGATCCAATATTTATTCGTACATCATGAAAGATTAGGACATTGATCCAATATTTATTCGTACGTCATGAAAGATTAGGAAATATTGACCCAATATTTATTCGTACGTCATGAAAGATTAGGAAATTAATCCAATATTTATTCGTACGTCATGAAAGATTAGGAAATTGATCCAATATTTATTCCGTACGTCATGAAAGATTACGAAATCATCCAATATTTATTCGTACGTCATGAAAGATTAGGACATTGATCCAATATTTATTCATACGTCATGAAAGATTAGGAAATTGATCCAATATTTATTCCGTAAGTCATGAAAGATTAGGAAATCGATCCAATATTTATTCCGTAAGTCATGAAAGATTAGGAAATCGATCCAATATTTATCTGTACACCATAGAAGAAAATTGCTTGTTCATGGGCAACGTATTACCTGTCCTGTATCGTTTAGGATCCCTGGGGTTCTCTAAAGAGAGCGGAAGCTAGTGTTGCCTGGATATCTGACGTCTCGTCTTTGGAGTGCTCGTGTTGCAGTTGATCCATGGTTTGCGTTGTGGGTGATTGCCACTATAAGTGTGCGGCAGCATTTGTGTGTCTCTCTCTGTCTCTGTCTCTCTTTCTTTCTCCTTGCTCTGTGTGTCTGTGTCTGTGTCTGTCTCTGTACCGTAACTCCAGTCATGTCTGATCCATGGTTGGTATTATTACATTATTAGATTGGCACTGTAAGGATACATTATGGGTTTACCAGCAATTCCGTCTCTACTGTGTCTCTGTCTTTCTGTCGGTCTGTCTGTCTGTCCGCCTGTCTGTCTGTCCGCCTCTCTGTCTGTCTGTCTGTCCCTCTCTCTCACATATATACACACACACTCTCTCTCTTTCTCTGTCTCTGCCCCTCCCCCCCCCCTCTCTCTCTCTCTCACTGTCTGTCTGAGTCTGTCTCTGTCACAACTACTGTCTCTGTTGCCCATCAGTATTTCTGTTTGTCTCTCTGTATGTTTTGTCTGTAATATCTGTTCAGCTTATCAACTGTCAGTGTCTCTCAGTTTATTTGCTGGTTGTAAAATTCTGTAGTTTTGATTCTCGTTCACCTACCCCTTCGGTACAGAAGCAGCCATTTATTGTCAGTTCATATTTTTCTGTCTGGTTGAGATTCTATCTATATCTTTATCTATCTGTATATATCTGTCTGTATGTCTATTTCTTTCTTGTTCTTCTTCTTGTTCTTCTTCTTCTCCTCCTCCTCCTTCTTCTCCTCCTCCTCCTCCTCCTTCTTCTTCTTCTTCTTCTTCACATATTTGCCTGGTCATGTGCACAGTAGTAGCACACGGATTGATCACCTGCATTCGGTAAAAGGGTGTGGGGGGTGCAGGGTGGGGGCGAGGGGGGGGGAGGCGGGGGAGCTAATTGGATAGGAAGGAAGGGGGTGGGAGGGGGCGGGGTTGAGATATAGGCGGGGAGAATTCCGCCCCTTGGACGACAGTGGACTTTGGCAGTCATCTGCGTTAATGGTTTAGACTTACTGCAGTTATCTCCGTGAATAATTTAGACTTACTGCAGTTATCTCCGTGATTAATTCAGAGTTACTGCAGTCATCTCCGTGAATAATTCAGACTGACTGCAGTTATCTCCGTGAATAATTTAGACTTACTGCAGTCATTTCCGTGAATGATTTAGACTGACTGCAGTCATCTCCGTGAATAATTTAGACTGACTGCAGTCATCTCCGTGAATAATTTAGACTTACTGCAGTCATCTCCGTGAATAATTTAGACTGACTGCAGTTATCTCCGTGAATAATTTAGACTGAGTGCAGTTATCTCTGAATAATTTAGACTGACTGCAGTCATCTCCGTGAATAATTTAGACTGACTGCAGTCATCTTTGTGAATAATTCAGACTGACTGCAGTCATCTCCGTGAATAATTTAGACTTACTGCAGTCATCTCCGTGAATAATTCAGACTGACTGCAGTCATCTTCGTGAATAATTGAGACTGACTGCAGTCATCTTTGTGAATAGTTTAGACTTACTGCAGTCATCTTTGTGAATAATTGAGACTGACTGCAGTCATCTTTGTGAATAATTAAGACTTACTGCAGTCATCTCCGTGAATACCTTAGACTGACTGCAGACATCTTTGTGAATGATTGACTTTGAGCAGGCATCTCTGTGAATAATGTAGACTGACTGCAGTTATCTTTGTGAATAATTTAGACTTACTGCTGTCATCTCTTTTAATAATTCAGTCTTACTGCACTCATCTGTATGAATAAATAAACAATGAGGCCAGGAGGAGAAAATAATGATTACCAAATAGTAAGTAGTAGTAAATAGTAGTAGTAGTTGTTGTTGTTATCATCAGTTGTAGTAGTAGTATCCCCAGCAGCAGTAGTAGTAGTAGTAGTTGTTGTTGCTGTGGCAGCAGCAGCAGCAGCAGTAGTAGTGAACTTCCTCTTTCGCTTCGTCAAGTCTCAACACACTCAGCTCTTTCAAGTCTGGGCCTTAAAACCCACCTCTTCCCAAAAATTAATAGCCTCCCTTGCCTGCCTCTTCCTTGTCTTTAGTTTCTACAGTTTTAGAGTTATGCATGCGTGTGAATGACTGGTGCGAAAGCGCTTTGATTTGTCTCTGCACAAGATTCACCGCTATATAAATACCATTATTAGTATTATTATTATAGTAGTGGCCACCAAAGGCACCACTCAAAACGCCCCAGAGAAACCAACCAGGTCCTCGTTACGATGAGCGATGACTCAGCGATACGACACCGTCCGGAGAACCTAGGAGGCGGTCTGGCTTGTTGGGTCATGTGACACCATGATGGGGGAGGAGGAGGAGGAGGGGCGGGGGGTGGGGGGGGAGGGGCAGACCGGAACGTCTGCCGTCTGGACCCACTGACCAAGTGTATCTGGGAAGGGTTCCAGGCTGGGCCCAGTCAGTGTTTATGGGATAGGGGGTCCTATTTTTCCCGGATTTGGCTTAGACAGGTGAAGGTAGAGGGGGGCGTTGGGGTGGTTGGGGGTGTCGGAGGAGGCGGGGGGGGGGGGGAAGAGAGAGAAAGAGATGGGGAGAGAAGAGAAGAGGCACACGCACATACATACATACACGTAAAACATACACGTAAGATAATAGGCAGGTAAGTAGACAGAGAGAGATAGACAGAGAGGGATAGCGAGTCAGTATGTGTGACAACGACAAAATAATGGCAACCAAACCAAAGTACGGTTCTGTACTGCACGGCCTGACACGACACGACACGACACGACACGGTAATATCTGTTGATGTATGCATAGAATTATCCCATCAGGTAAACAGACAGAGATAGACAGACAGACAGACAGACAGAGACCGAGAGATAGTAGGCAAATTGGGAGTCAGTCTGTGTGGCCGATGCCAGAATTGTCGGAGTACGGTACTGAACAGCACGGTATGACACGAGACAGCACGACACGGTAATGCCTTTTAGTGTATGCATGACAATATCTCATCTGCCATTACCGTATGATGATGGAGTCTCCCGTCGGACCGACGGATGAGTAGGCAGGCAGGCTTATCTGTCGGTGTGTGTCCTCCTCATACGGGAGAAGAGACCGATTCTGAATGCGCAGCACTTCCCACAGGTGTTGCAAGGGAAAACGTCTCCAGAAGTTGAGCCCTGCTTCCTTCGCTCACGCTTCTCCTTAATGGCCAGCGTTCTCTTGTTTTCAAACGTCTTGATGCCACTAGAGCACAGCATCCTCCAAGCGAGACACAATACAATAATAACTATTGATGTATGTATGAAATTATCTCATCTGCCATTAGTGCATAACACGACACGACATGGAAATATTTGTTGATGTATGCATGAAATTATCTTATCAGGTAAGTGGACAGAGATAGGTAGAGAGACAGACAAACCGAGAGCTAGTAAGCAATAGTGTGTCAGTATGTGTGGCCAACGCCAAATCTGACGTACGGTACTGTATTTAAACGGTATGACACGAGACGACACGACGCGGTAATATCTGCTGATGTATGTATGAAATTATCTCATCTGCCATTACAGTATGACACGATTCGAAACGACACAGTGATATCTGTTGATGTATAACACGACACGACATATTCAAATAATGTTTCTTAATTCTTTCTGTTTTTACATTAAGAATACCAGTTATTACCTGCAGTGTGTGGATGTATGTATGAAACGATGTATGTGATATTTTTTTACATTTGTATCTTCGTAATATTTGTAGGGGCTGTTGTTGCCTTTTACAGTTATGGTCCCCATGTTGTTTACTTGTCTATGTTGTGATAATGCACCTGACCAAATTTCTCCAGTTGGAGATAATAAAGTTATTCTTATCTTATCTTATCTTATGTATGAAATTATCCCATCTGAAATTACAGTATGACACGACACTACGGGACATGACACGACATGACTCGACACAATGATATACATTGATGTATGTATGAAATGGTCTCGTCCACTGTTTGTTACATTCAGACATTTAACTCACTCAGTACGGCCAGTCCTCTCTTCTCCTCTACACAGACCCCTCGGATGTCCAGTGGGTGTCTCAATGACCCAACCTTTAGCTTCCGTCGTCAGAACTGTGGCATTCTTTGTCAACATTCACCTCTTCAGTATAAGAGCGTTCCGCTTGTAATATTTTGATGATGGTAATTGGGATGAAACGCTGTTAACGTCGTCTCTTTCGCCGTTCGTATGGAGAGAGTTAAACCACTTCTTCTTCTTCTTCTTTAGATTCTCCTTCCGTTCCATCACTGGGTTGCGAGTAGGCCTTTACGTGTATGACCTTTTTTTTTTTTTTACACCCGCCATGTAGGCAGCCATACTCTGTTTCCGGGGGAGATGGGGAGGTGCTATGAGATCAACCTACGTCCTTTCTCCGCGACATATGTGCAAAGCATTCGGTTAAAACCCACCTTCTGAAAATGTCCACATAACGCGGATAGTGGCTGTACGAACGTACGTTTTAAATGGGTGTTAATTAATTATTCCGAAAAAGTGATTTTGGTGTAAGATCGGCTTCGCGCTTTGGTGTTTCTGTTTCTTTTCGTTACTAAACGTGGGCCAGCTGGAAGTGTTAACTAGATCCAATCTCTCTCTCTCTCTCTCTCTCTCTCTCTCTCTCTCTCTCTCTCTCTCTCTCTCTCTCTCTCTCTCTCTCTCTCTCTCTCTCATCATTTGCCTACATGGCGGGATAAATAAATAAAAAAAAAACGGTCATACACGTAAGATGTTACATGTCTGTCTGAGTGTGAATGCGTGTGCGTCTGAAATCTGATTGAATGACACAGGAAACGAATGATGAGCGCCCAGTGGCAGCCGTCAGTCGGCTCTACCCAGCTCGGCAGCCTGTGGTACAAATGACCCCGTGTATGTAAAGCGCTTAGAGCTTGGTCTCTGACCGAGGATAGGCGCTATATAAGTATCCACATCAATCAATCAATATCAACTGTTCCGACATTGAATTCCTTTGTTTCATTTCCCGATACTCAAGCGTCTTGAGGCTGCAGACGGTTATTACATTTAAAATGCCTATGTGTGTGAAACTCTTTGACAGGCCTGTCTGATCCATTTTATCTGCCGAGCTTTGACCTAGTTTCATAACAGCATAGCATGTACCCCCACCCCCACCCCCACGCCTCACTCCCACCCCCCCTTTCCCCCGTGACTGCCAGAGATTGACTGACAGAAAAGGGGGTGGGTTTTTCGGCCCGTGGCCGGCTCCTACCCAGAGTTGAGTGTGCTGTTGGCTTAAATGGGGAGAGACCACACAGTCGAGTGTCATCCACTTCAAGGATGCGTCTTCGGGTGTGTTGCTCTAATTACCTGACCAACACTGCAAGTGTCTGTATCTCGGGCCTGGTTAACGCCGGGATATCATTATGACAGGAAGCGTAGAGTACATCCTTGTCACGCAGTCCCAAACCAAAATGGACCTCCATAGCAACATTGTCATCATCATCGTCATCCTCCTCCTCCTTCATCGTCATCAGTATAAACAAAATAGTCTCAAAGTCTGTGGCCATTCATGCCCTGCTCTCATGGTGACCTCAGTTTCGATACCCCTCCACTTCCGTGCTTGGGGTGAGTCCTGTCAATGTCGTCAGTGTCGGCAGATTCATGGGGGGCTGTTGTTTGAGGGACGTGGTGGTGGTCTCCACTCTGGCAGGAAAGCTCATTCAGTCTGGCTCCGCGACTAAGCCATTATTGTCGTTAGTATGGGGCTTAGTAGGTGGTGTCCTAAGTACGTTAAAACAGAACAGGCACCACTGAACACCACCGGAGTGACTCAGCAGCAGTGCAGGGTCTCCTCTGGTGTGTGGCCTCCTGGCGACCTAACATCGATGGTTCCCTGTGGACTGCCGACGCTGGAACTGCGACGGACGAACCCGGGTGTGGCCGTGTATGGGGGAATCTAAATGAGCGGCGTGGGAGTAATGCCACTGAAACGGTGCAGATGATGGGGCAGCAAAAAGAAAAAAGAAAAAAAAAGGGGGGGCGGGGGGGTGGGAGGGGGCAGAAAAAAAACTCGGAGAGGGGGAAATACCGATTTGAATAATAAGTTTAAAATGAAAGACAGAAATACTGGACGAAATAAGGAAAGACAGAAAGAAGGAAAGGAACCCAGTTTCTACATTAAAGGGGTGAATCTGTAACAAGCTGAAACATAACACTGTGTCTTGTGTAGAGAACTTCATCGTGGAATAGTGTCTATGAAATGAATATTCATTCATACGCGCAAACTAGGTAAAAATGTCAACAACAAAAAAGTCAATTGTCTCTTTCTATGAGCTTTGTCTGTCTGTTTCTCTGTGTGTGTGTGTGTGTGTGTGTGTGTGTGTGTGTGTGTGTGTGACTAGGCAATGCCTAACATCTTTATCCTTGAGTAATAAAGGTTTTTTTTAATCTTTGAAGGGGGGGGGGTCAGGGGGGGGGAGAGACGCAGAACGCAAGAATTTTAATGTAAGGTCACCGACCTGTATACATTTTGGGTGCACGTGTTGCACACACAGCTTGACTAAAATAAAATAGGAAGAACGAAAACAATCCACTTAATACACATTGAGCTCACTGAGAACAAGTAAACTAAATGAAAAGCACAAGGCTGATATTTCTGTTTAGGGCTGAAAGTGCTCTTCTCTCAGTCTTAATGCATAAAAAACAAACATTGCAACATCTCTGGACACATTACAACTTTCGTTTTGCAGCAGAAATGATAATGACAGATTTCTAATATTTTGCGTATGCTTAAGCAAATATTTCCTTCTAATATCATCATATAATGGACAGGCTGTTAGTACATGTAGTTCGTTCTCTATTCTACCACCACATGGGCAGTTTTTTCAAAACATCACGATAACGCTGATTTATTTTTAGTTCATTTATACCAAAACGGAACTTAATGAAAGCCGATCTAAATTTACTGATGGTAAGATAAGTATTTTTCAGGTTCTAATAAGGATTTGAATGACCTATATGTTTCATAACGATTACTTCCGTTGAGTTTGCTTGCCCAATCCTGTTTAAAGCCATCTATCATGCGTTGTTTGAATATTTTAAGAAAAACATTTACATCCCCAACCCCGCCATTTATCCAAACTTCTGAAAACCCATAAATGTCTAAGCAATGTTTCAGTCTATCTGCCCAGTTTCTCGAAGACATATCAGCATTGTATGTCATCTTATTTACGCTCATAAGGTACGCCTGTTTCGGGATTCTCGATAGAGACATCTAGAGAGAGAGAGAGAGAGAGACGGAGGGACAGACGGAAGATTAAAAAAAAAAAAAAAAAAAAAAAAAAAAAACCCGATGGACTGACAATATTCCAGGATGGACTGGCGAAACCACAGGCTTTGACACACCAATCGCCAGACCTGGAGGAATTTGTGAACACTCCCTCAATGTGGCGACTCATTTATTCCTTCACAGAGTGAGGGACGGAGGAGGAAGAGAAGAAGAAGAAGAAGAAGAATAGAAGAAGAAATAAAAACAGTAAAACGAAACAGAAAAGGAAAAAAAAAGAAAGAAATTTTAAAAAGGAATACGGCAAAAGGAAGAACAAAATGAAAGAACTGATGAAACAAAAAGAGAAGAAAAAAAAATCTCAGAAATGGAAGACTAAGAAGGAAGAAGGAAGACTGTCGGGCGGAAAAATAACACAAGGAAGGAAAGAGTGAAAAGAATAAACAGAAAACCCGAATAGAAGAGAAAGAATCAAAGAGGAATAAATAACAAAAAACAAAAGCAAAGTGACGTATTCTCTGATCATTATGTACGTTTAACACCCAGCTGACTACTTTGCACTGTAATTAATCGTATATTTAGATAGATACCGTCCAGAGCTATGACTACTGTGCACAACGTGATTAATCTACCGACGCAATCACTCTTAGACCTTTCCGCAGTGAATTATGTCCTCAGGATTAATTAGTTTGTATTCTCTTCTTCGCTGTGACCTTTAGCTTTTGCCGAAATTAATCACTATGGGCGTGAAATTAGATGTTCCGTTTTTTGTGGGTTTTTGTTGTTTTTTTTTCATCAAGCTCTTCCTCTTCTTTTGCGTCATCATTGCCTTCTTCTTCTTCTTCTTCTTCTTCTTCTTCTTCTTCTTCTTCTCTCTGTCTGTCTGTCTGTGTCTGTCTCCTCCTCCTCCTTATTCTTTTCTCTTTCTCTGTCTCTGTCTCCATCTCTCTGTGTCATTTCTTCTTCGTCTTCCGCTCTCTCTCTCTCTCTCTCTGTGTGTGTGTGTGTGTGTGTGTGTGTGTGTGTGTGTGTGTGTGTGTGTGTGTGTGTGTGTGTGATCATCTCTCTCTGTCTCTGTCACATTTCCTCCTCGTCCTCCTCCTCCTCCTCCTCATCATCATCCTCATATTTTTCTTCTTCTTCTTGTTCTTCCTCTTCTTGTTGTTCTTCTTCTTCTCCCCTTATTCTTCTTCTTCTTCCCTTCTTCTTCTTCTTCCCTTCTTCTTCTTCTTCCCTTCTTCTTCTCCCCTTCTTCTTCTTCTTCTTCCCTTCTTCTTCTTCTTCCCTTCTTCTTCTTCTCCCCTTCTTCTTCTTCTTCCCTTCTTCTTCTCCCCTTCTTCTCCCCTTCTTCTTCTTCCCTTCTTCTTCTTCTTTTTCTTTCCTTCTTCTTCTTCCCTTCTTCTTCTTCTTCTTCTCCCCTTCTTCTTCTTCCCTTCTTCTTCTTCCCTTCTTCTTCTTCCCTTCTTCTTCTTCTTCTCCCCTTCTTCTTCTTCCCTTCTTCTTCTTCTTCTTTTTCTTTCTCTTCTTGTTCTTCCTCTTCTTCTTCTTCTTCTTTCCTTCATCTTCATCTTCTTCTTCGTCTTGGTCGTCTTGTGCCCCCACAGTTTCGTTGATAACATTATATCCAGCAGACGACAGTGGGGCGAACAGACTGACAAAACACTGATGGGATGGTACCAGACACTGAGACTCCAAGAATGGAAAGAAAGGAATCTGGAAAAAAAAAAAAAAATTAAATAGGGGTCGTCTCCTGGAGTGTGTGTTGTCATCATTTCTCTTCTTGTCCTCGGGAGCGTCAGGAAATATATATTCCTGCTCGCTCCCCACTTTTGTGTACCGATCACAAAGTAAACGTTTGTTATACACACTTTTTTGTGCTTTTTTTTTTTTTTACAGCCGAGCTTGTTTGCGTAATAGCTGGACAGAACGGCAGTAATGACGTTCTTGATGTTGGCGTTATTCTGGTTCCTTGTCATCCCCGACCTTAAGACGAGGTATTTATTCTTCCAGAAATATGCAGGCTCTGAAAAACAACAACAACAACAACAAACAAACAAACAAACAAACAAAACACACACACACATTCTTTTGCTGACACCATCCTTCGCTGTCAGCTTTGGGAAGCTGATGAGTTGTGAGTGCTGCCCCTTGCTAAATGAAAACACTGGTAGGTGGAGCTTTGCCCGGTGTCTGAAAAGGTAAATGACGTCTGTTTGGGTCAGGTGCCATCTGTGGGCAGTCACTACTATCGGTATGGCATGACGGTCTTGACGAGAGTTGTCCGAGGGTAGAAACACGACTGTTTCAGTTTCAGTTTCAGCAGCTCAAGGAGGCGTCACTGCGTTCGGACAAATCCATACACGCTACACCACATCTGCCAAGCAGATGCCTGACCAGCAGCGTAACCCAACGCGCTTAGTCAGGCCTTGAGGAAAAAAAAAAGATAAGTAAATAAATAATAATTATGCTATATTAAAAAAAAGAAAAGAAAAAAGGTAGTAGTAATGAAAATAATAATAATAATAATAAATAAATAAATAAATAAATAAATAAGACAACAATGATGATAAATAAGCAAATAAATGTAAAACATGAAGACACACATTCACACATACACCCACACATGCATAACAGATATGCACCAAACACGCAGTTTCACAGATATGAAAGCACAGTCAAATACATGTAAACGTACATGAGCTCCAAAACACACACACACACACACACACACACACACACACACACACATTTCCCTGCACCTCCTCTACCCCCTCCTCCACACACTCATTTCTAGTCTATGTATCGCAGCTTCCACGGCACACACACACACACACACACACACACACACACACACACACATGCACACACACACACACAGATGAACGCTTACTTGTACAAGCACACACGACTGAAGAATGGCAACACAAATGTGACGCCGCACGCGAAAATCATGGATAAAGTCGCTGGAGTAAATCTCACGTTACACGCTGTGAGAGTAACAAGGGGTGAAAATATAAAAATTTGAGTTGTTTTTTTTGGTTATTCAGGTTCTATGATTCTTTTTCTATTAAATTTCCAAGTATGATAAAGAAATATAAAGTATTAGTGCTTTATTTTGATGTTTTCCCGTTGGGAATTGGTGATCAAGAGTGGGGAAACAGCGAACTCGTTTGCCCCAGTTTTCTCAGAAGTACGTTTGTGATCATCACGAGACTCAAATGCATGTATCTCAGAAACTAATACAGATACTTGAATTCTGTTTTCTGTGTGTTATTCAGAATTCTCTCTACTTTCAGATAAAAGAATAATATCATTTTTGTGAATTTTGACCATTATCCATGATTTTCGCATGCACCATCACAAATGATTTTTCTCTTCAAAGGGGGGGTGGGGGGGGGGATGGGAGATGGAGGAGAGGGGTGTGGGGGGTCGGGGAGGGGCGGGGCGGGGGGTGGCGGTGGGGTCAGTGACCATTATTTGCTTTTATTAGAGGATTTTTTTTTCATGCGTGGCTTGATCTTCTCCTCCTCATTCGTCTCCATTTCTTTTTTTTTCTAATGATCCAGTGTGTTAGTCTGTTACCTTCATTCCCATCTTTTCAACCAGTCTTTTCTGAGCTTTCTGCACCGCTTAATTGTGCTTTACTTCTGTCTGCTCTGTCTACTTACATATGTATGTATGTATCTGTCTGTCTGTCTGTCCATCCATCTATCTATTTATCTGTCTATCTTTCCATCCAGCCATCCAGCCATCGTTTATGTAGACTGACCAAGACACGAGTGAATGGGTCATTTCAACGTTCTGTTCAATGACATTTCAACATTTATTTTTGGGTTTCTTTCACTGGGTTTGAGAACTAACGGGTATTTTGCCGACACGGCCTTTTTTTGCTATCGGCTGGATGATAAGCAACATGATATAATTTTGTCTGTTTGTTCTCTGTGACTGTCTGTGTAGCCAAGCGCTTAGCTACAGACTGCTTCAGACAGCGCTCTTAGGCTTCAAGCTACAGACTGCTTCAGACAGCGCTCTTAGGCTTCAAGCTACAGACTGCTTCAGACAGCGCTCTTAGGCTTCAAGCTACAGACTGCTTCAGACAGCGCTCCTAGGCTTCAGATAATGCTTCACGCACAGTATAAGCTTTACCTAATCTATACTGTCAGTGTACTTTCACTGAATCAGCATAGCTTCAATCACTTTAACTGTGCTGTTTAAATGTATTAGAAATGTCATGTGATGTCAGTGTTTGGTCTTCAAACATATGCATTACCAAGTGGTAGTCTTTCCATGTAATATGTATACATGTGCTTTACTATTCACTATGTGCCGACATGTTGTGCTAATGGCATTTGTTCGTGTCATTCCAGGCACTGTCTTCTCTTTCTTATATTCTCTTCTTATCTCTTCTCTTCTCCTTTATGTCTTCTTCTTAGTTTTTCTGTACACAACTATTGTAAATAAAACAATAGAAAAACCTCTTTGTGACTAGCCTCTGTATGGTCCTGGCCTATGCGCGGGAATTCTTCTTTATCCTTTAATTCAGTAAATCATCATTAGTTAAAAGTCTTTTGTGCCGTACCTTTGAATAACCACTCGGTACACGGCTACACCTGTTTTATCAGTTGATCTGCCCATTCATCTGTCTGTGTGTCTGTGTGTCTGTGTGGCCCACGCCAAATCATCAACTTCCAGTCATGATTTGAGCGCGAATTTACTATGCTTAGTTCTGAACCGAATTGACGTTTAATGAGCTATTCGCACACTTTCGTTGACCCCGGGGGATACAGTCAAATACACCGAAAGTGAGAGAGAAGAAATTTCCGTTGCGCGCAGTTGACACGGAAAGAAGGGGTGTCAAAAGGAAGCCCAACCCACCAACACAGACACTGTGCAGGCATAGCTGGGGGTGTGGAAGAGAAACAGCATCCTCGTCACTGACAGTAGGAATTACCCTTCAGGGAGATCAGAGTGTTCGCAAGATTTTCACTAATGCTTTCCGACATTGTCCACATCCATTCTGACAACACATACACACACTTGCGCGCGCGCGCGCACGCACGCACGCACACACACACACACACACAGTGAGAGAGAGAGAGAGAGAAAGAGAGACGCACTCACACATTCACGCACACGCACGCACACACACACACACACACACGCACGCACGCACGCACGCACGCGCACACAGTGAGAGAGAGAGAGAGAGAATAAGAGAAACGCACACTCACATACACACACACATACGAACGCACGCACGCACGCACGTAGACACACACGCACGCACTCAGGCACGCACCTACACACACACACACACACACACACACGCGCACACACGCACATGCACGCACGTATACGCACACACATGTACGCACACACACACCATGCACTACTCAAAAACACACAAATAAATGGAACACACACAGACACAGACAGACAGACAGACAAACACACACAAACACACATACATACACACGCGCGCACGTACACACGCACACACACAAACACACACGCACACACACACACACACACACACACACACACACACACACACACAGTGTGCAAAAGAAAGCGAAAGCCAAGGGTAGATGGAAGAGGCAACAGTCGTGACAGGAAGCCGCAATCACGGACACTGCAAAACTGCTGGAGTTTGAGAAATATTACGTTTAGAAACCAGTGTTTCTTGTTAGAGGTGTGTGTGTGTGTGTGTGTGTGTGTGTGTGTGTGTGTGTGTGTGTGTGTGTGTGTGTTTCGTTGGGTGGAGAGGTGTGTGTGTGTGTGTTTGTGTGTGTGTGTGTGTGTGTGTGTGTGTGTGTGTTTGTGTGAGTGAGTGAGTGTGTGTGTATGTGTGTGTGTGTGTTTGTGTGTGTGTGAGTGTGTGTGTGTGTTTCGGTGGGTGGAGAGGTGTGTGTGTGCGTGTGTGTGTGTGTTTGTCTGTCTGTCTGTCTGTGTCTATGTGTGTTCCATTTATTTGTGTGTTTTTGAGTGGTGCATGGTCATTTTTTTTTTGGGGGGGGGAGGGGTGTGTGTGTGTGTGGGGGGGGGGGGGCTGGTGGAGTGGGGGGGGGGAGGGGTTGTATGAGTATATGTGTGTGCATACGCGTGCAAAGCTTTCTTGCGTGCTTGCTTTGTGAAACGTGTTTACTAATGTTCTCACAATGTATATGTTGTGACCTTGTAGAATAGATCGTTGCCAGTCAAAAATGACCATGCTCTTTGTGTGTGTGTGTGTGTGTGTGTGTGTGTGTGTGTGTGTGTGTGTGTGTGTGTGTGTGTGTGCTTGGTTGTGTGTGTGTGTGTGTGTGTGTGTGTGCATGTGCGTGCGTGTTTGTGTTTGTGTGTGCGTGCGTACATGTGTGTGCGTATATGTGCGTGTGCGTGCGTGTTTGTGTGTGTTTGTGTGTGCGTGCGTGCGTGCATGTGTGTGCGTATATGTGCGTGCATGTGCGTCTGCATGCATGCGTGCGTGTGTGTTTTTGTGTGTGTGTGTGCATGCATGCATGCGTGCGTGTGTGTTTGTGTGTGTGTGTGTGTATGTGTGTGTGTGCGTGCGCGCGCGCATATGTATTTGTGTGTGTGTGTGTGTGTGGTGGTGCTTTTTAGTTGTTGTTGATGCTGTTGTTTTTCCACCACCACC
>NC_134902.1:4883767-4893767 GCF_041734735.1 Babylonia areolata | reverse complement strand
AGCAGTAGATGTAGCAGTGTTAACAGAGTTGTTATTGTTGTGTCGTTACCGTTAAGATTGTTATTGTTGTCACACGGACAGATTGGAAGATTGGGCGATGCCTAAAATCTTTATCCTTGAGTAATAAAGTTTTTGAATCTTGAATCTTGAATCTTCTTCATTGCTTTACGTTGATTTGTCCGGGTGAGCGGGTGTATGACTCTGTGTATCGCAGCGATGTAGGTGTGAGAACAATAGACTGGCAGTCTATAATCTTCGTTTCTGATCTATCAAACATGGATCGCTTTGTAGGTCTGTCTGTCTGTCTGTCTGTCCCTCGTCTCTCTGTCTTTTTCTGTCTCCGTCAATGTCTGTCTGTCTGTACGGCTCTCTGTCCCACCACTACCCCCACCCCCTCTCTCTCTCTCTTTCTCTCTCTTTCTTTCAGATACAGATACAGATGTATCTGATATCAACGTACACAGTAAAAGACACAAGCCCAGCACTGTAAACGATATGGTATGTCCGTTATGTAGATCTGCAAAAGAAGATGAAGTCCATTTCGTATTTTGTTGTCCTGTATTAGATGACTTGAGACAAATATATATATTCCGTTGAGATATTATAGCAGACCAAGTAATTTTCGATCAGTATTACTTCTGTCTTCTACAAATGATAACGGTTTTTTTGGGTTTTTGGGTGTTTTTTTTTCGAATCTTGCCATATTTATCTATAAGTCATTAAAACGACGGAGTTTCATGATTGGTTAAAAGAGAACAGAGCTTTGAGCATACACGTTGAAAGATTATATTCTTATGCAAATCTGTTCTTACAAAATATGTAATCACCCCCTTCAAATGGCGCCATGGCCTTATTGAATAAACTTTCATTTCGTTTCGTTTCTTTCTTTCTTCCCTCTCTCTCTTTCTCTCTCTCTCTCCCTCTCTCTCTCCCTCTCTCTCCCCCTCTCTCTCTCTCTCTCCCTCTCTCTCTCCCTCTCTTCTCTCTCTCTCTCTCCCCCTCTCTCCCCCTCTCTTCTCTCTCTCTCCCTCTCTCTTTCTCCCTCTCTCTCTCCCCCCCCCTCTCTCTCTCTTCCCCATCCTCCTCCCTCCCTCCCTCTCTATCTCTGTGTCTCTGTTGATTTTCCTTTTTACTCTGAGCAATGTGTCAATTTCTCTGCAAACCGCCGTTTTTTTCTTTTGTTCATACATTTGTATTTTGTATTTGTATTTCTTTTTATCACAACAGATTTCTCTGTGTGAAATTCGGGTTGCTCTCCCCAGGGAGAGCGCGTCGCCATACTACAGCGCCAACCTTTTTTTTTTTTTGTATTTTTTCCTGTGTGCAGTTTTATTTGTTTTTCCTATTGAAGTGGACTTTTCTACAGAATTTTGCCAGGAACAACCCTTTTGTTGCCGTGGGTTCTTTTACGTGCGCTAAGTGCATGCTGCACACGGGACCTCGGTTTATCGTCTCATCCGAATGACTAGCGTCCAGACCACCACTCAAGGTCTAGTGGAGGGGGGAGAAAATATCGGGGGCTGAGCCGTGATTCGAACCAGCGCGCTCAGATTCTCTCGCTTCCTAGGCGGACGCGTTACCTCTAGGCCATCACTCCACTCCATTTTCCCCCCTCGCCAAAGGATAGTATTTTCAATGGCAATAAAACAATGTCCGTGGATCTCTGTCTCTGTTCCAGAAGATAAAAAGATGTACAAGGAGTGAGGGAGTCTCAGAGGAAAAGGGGGAGGAGAGAGAGACAGAGATAGGTACTGACCTTGCGCCCAGAAAGGTAAAGACCGAGATGCCCCGCCTCCCCCCCAACCCCCAACCCCCACCCCACCCCCACCCCATCCCCTCCCCCTCCGCAAACCAAAAAGCCTCCCCTTCAATTTCGCTCCACATCTCTCAAGACAAGAGAAAGTGTTAGCAGTAGCATGTGCACGGTCATTCCCGCGAAGCGAGCAAGGCAAGGGAGATACAGCTCAGTTCGATAAGCAACGGATCCCCCCACGCTCCACCTCCCCGCGGAGAGAGTCACGAAATGGGAGGACCTCCACATAGGAAATTTAATTTGTTAATAGAGGTTTTGGACTGATGAAAATCGGGAGCCCTGAGCTGGCAGACCCGCCAGCACGCACGCTTTGAGAAGTCTGTGGAGACGGGGAGACGGCAGTAGGACAGAGGGCCGTGTCGGATTCTTCACGTCCCAAAGGTCTGGAACTCTTTGCCATCCCCGCCTGCCTGCCCCGCCTCTAGGCTCTAGTAGTGAGAGCTGACCGCTTGGCGACGCCTGAATTCCATTTCCAGTGCTGAGCGGCGGAATTTCAGTGTGTGAATGCCTGTCGTTGTACGATTCATTCTCTCTCTCTCTCTCTCTCTCTCTCTCTCTCTCTCTCTCTCTCTCTCCCTCTCTCTCTCTCTCTCTCTCCCTCTCCCTCCCTCTCTCTCTCTCTCTCTCCCTCTCTCCCCTCTCTCTCTCTCTCCCTCCCTCTCTCTCTCCCTCTCTCCCCCCCTCTCTCTCTCTCTCTCCCTCTCTCTCCCTCTCTCTCTCTCTCTGTCTCTCTCTCCCTCTCTCTCTCACTCTCCCTCTCTCTCTCTCTCTCTCTCTCTCTCTCTCTCTCTCTCTCTCTCTCATTTTGTGGAAGGAACGAAGACAAAATTCATGTACTGGCAATTTTTCCACAATATGATCTATCCTTCCACAAGAAGATTTTTGTTTTCTTCTTCTCTCTTTCTCCCCTTTCCATTAGCTATATATGTGTGCTGTTGTGACTGATGTACGTGACGTATACCACCAAGGACAGACTGGAAGAATAGGCTGTGCCTAAAATCTTTATCCTTGAATAAGAAAACGTTGAGTTCTGAGTTCTCTCTGTCTGTCTGTCTGTCTGTCTGTCTCTCCGTGTCCCTGTCTCTCACTCTGTCTGTCTGTCTGTCTGTCTGTCTCTCTCTCTCTCTCTCTCTCCGTGTCCCTGTCTCTCACTCTCTCTGTCTGTCTGTCTGTCTCTCTCTCTCTCTCTGTCTCTCTCTCTCTCCGTGTCCCTGTCTCTCACTCTGTCTGTCTGTCTGTCTGTCTGTCTCTCTCTCTCTCTCTCTCTCTCTCTCTCTCCGTGTCCCTGTCTCTCACTCTCTCTGTCTGTCTGTCTGTCTGTCTGTCTGTCTGTCTCTCTCTCTCTCTCTCTCTCTCTCTCTCTCTCTCCGTGTCCCTGTGTCTCACTCTGTCTGTCTGTCTGTCTGTCTGTCTGTCTGTCTGTCTCTCTCTCTCTCTCTCTCTCTCTCTCTCTCTCTCTCTCTCTCCGTGTCCTGTCTCTCACTCTCTCTGTCATTCTGTCTGTCTGTCTGTCTCTCTCTCTGTCTGTCTCTCTCTCTCTGTCTGTCTCTCTCTCTCCGTGTCCCTGTCTCTCTCTCTGTCTGTCTGTCTGTCTGTCTGTCTCTCTCTCTCTCTCTCTCTCCGTGTCCCTGTCTCTCACTCTCTCTGTCTCTCTGTCTGTCTGTCTGTCTCTCTCTCTCTGTCTGTCTGTCTCTCTCTCCGTGTCCCTGTCTCTCACTCTCTCTGTCTGTCTGTCTGTCTGTCTGTCTGTCTCTCTCTCTCTCTCTCTCTCTCTCTCTCTCTCTCCGTGTCCCTGTCTCTCACTCTGTCTGTCTGTCTGTCTGTCTGTCTGTCTGTCTCTCTCTCTCTCTCTCTCTCTCTCTCTCTCTCTCTCTCTCCGTGTCCCTGTCTCTCACTCTCTCTGTCTGTCTGTCTGTCTGTCTCTCTCTCTCTCCGTGTCCCTGTCTCTCACTCTGTCTGTCTGTCTGTCTGTCTGTCTGTCTCTCTCTCTCTCCGTGTCCCTGTCTCTCACTCTCTCTGTCTGTCTGTCTGTCTCTCTCTCTCTCCGTGTCCCTGTCTCTCACTCTCTTTGTCTGTGTCTGTCTGTCTGTGTCTGTCTGTCTCTCTGTCTGTCTGTCTGTCTCTCTCTCTCTCTCTCTCTCTCTCTCTCTCTCTCTCTCTCTCTCTCTCTCTCTTGTTTTTGTTTTTTGTTGGTTTTTGGGTTGTTGTTTTTTGTTTTGTTGGTGTTTTTTTTGGTCGGCTTCCAGCCAAAGTGAGGTGTGTGCCCTGGGTAGGAAATGAGAAGATGGAAACCCGCACGGTCGAACCTCATCCACTTCACTTTGACGGATGTGCGTCTTTGAGAGCTGCTACACCAGTTTCCCCCCCTGGTCAGCACGACGGGACTCACGTGCACTGGCCGCCCCTCTAGCTGGCACCGGCCCCCGTGACTTAAACTCTCTCCATACGAACGGCGAAAGAGACGACGCTAACAGCGTTTCATCCCAATTACCATCATCAAAATATTGAAAGCGGAACGCTCTTATACTGAAGAGGTGAATGTTGACAAAGAATACGACAATTCTGACGACGGAAGCTAAAGGTTGGGTCATTCAGACACCCACTGGACATCCGAGGGGTCTGTGTAGAGGAGAAGAGAGGACTGGCCGTACTGAGTGAGTTAAGAAGTTAAGGCGTAGAGCGGAAAGATCGCGTCGACCTGAAACTTTTGAAAATGTTGGCTCCTGTCACACATCAACCCGTATCATTTGATCGATCGCCGTGACGGGTGCAATAGCCGAGTGGTTAAAGCGTTGGACTGTTAATCTGAGGGTCCCGGGTTCGAATCACGGTGACGGCGCCTGGTGGGTAAAGGGTGGAGATTTTTACGATCTCCCAGGTCAACATATGTGCAGACCTGCTAGTGCCTGAACCCCCTTCGTGTGTATATGCAAGCAGAAGATCAAATACGCACATTAAAGATCCTGTAATCCATGTCAGCGTTCGGTGGGTTATAGAAACAAGAACATACCCAGCATGCACACCCCCGAAAACGGAGTATGGCTGCCTACATGGCGGGGTAAAAACGGTCATACACGTAAAAGCCCACTCGTGTGCATACGAGTGAACGCAGAAGAAGAAGATCGATCGCCGTGAAATGGGCATGATGGGTCCCGCCTGTTTAGTTATCTTTTTTTCTCTTTTTTTTTTTCTTTTTTTTTTTAATGAACCTTTTTAGATTTCATTTCAGACAACGAAACCGAACATTGACACACGACCAGAAAAACAACAACAAAATGGATAATCATCATCATTTCCTTACACTGAGTATATCATTCAATTATCCATCCAAATACATACAAACTCACACACATGCACACATACGTACATACGTACACATATAAACACAAACACACACTGCCACAAGCACACAAATCCACAGACATGCACACAAACATATCGGCACCTGTATACACGCACCTTCATCCACCGATGTCTGCATGTAATGTATACATTAAATGTCATAGAACACAGCACCCATACCTCATAGCATGTTCAAATAATCAATGCTGTCCTTTTGTGGTTTTTTTGTTGTTGTTGTTGTTTTTGTTGGTTTTTTTTTTTTTTTTGGGGGGGGGGGGTTATCCTGTATTCCACTCATGCCCCTAGAAATACTATGCAGCGATATGTATATATTGAACGAGTGATAACGATAGTTATCATTTTGTAGCCTAGCAGATCACTAGGGGCATTATATCACGGCTTGACAGGTCCCATCTGTTTATCATTGTTGTTTGAAGCCTAGCAGATTACTAGGGGAATTATATCACGGCTTGACAGGTTACACCTGTTTATTATTGTTGTTTAAAGCCTAGCAGATCACTAGGAGCTCCTTTTTTTTACGGCTAGACGGGTTCGATCTAATTATTTGTCACTGTTGCTTGTAGCCTAACAGATCATACCGGGTATTATCACGGCTAGATAGGTCCCTCCAAGTTGTTTATCACTGTTGCTTGTAGCCTAACAGATCATACCGGGTATTACCACAGCTAGATAGGTCCCTCCTAGTTGTTTATCACTGCTGCTGGTAGCCTAACAGATCATACCGGGTATTATCACAGCTAGATAGGTCCCTCCTAGTTGTTTATCGCTGCTTATCATTTAGATGTACTGATTAATTTAAGTACTTATCCTTTTATCTATATATATCTTATTTTACTTACTTTTTTCTTCCCTCACGGACTAAGCGCGTTTGATTACGCTACTGGTCAGGCGTTTGTTCAGCAAATGTGGTGCAGCGTACATGGATTTCTCCGAACGCAGTGACGCCTCCATGAGCAACTAAAACTGAACTGTACTTCTCTATGACTAGTGCTGATATCTGACGAGCGCTCAGCCCTGAAATGGCTCATTCTGGTTGGCTTGGCCAAAAGCAACATGGCGGTTTGATTCGCTGACACAATTCAGCGAGCGTTTTTTGTGTTGCTGAATTACATATGTAGCAGTCGGCTTTGCCTGGCTCGCTCGGCTGATATCGGAGAATGGCGTAAACTCATCTATAGTTAGTCGTGTCCGACTATGGCATGGTTTGGTCACGTCATACGACATAACACCCTCTCCAAAACCATCCTGCAAGGGACTGTAGAGGGAGGGCGCAGCCGGGGGCTGCAGAGAAAGAGCTGGTCCGACAACGTCAAGGAATGGACCAAAATGGCGATGCCAGATCTCCTCACGACAGCTGCCAACAGAACGGCGTGGCGAGCTATGACATCTTCCTCATGTCCCCCCCAACGACCCCAGCGGTCTAGGGAATGAGTGAGTGATTGAGTGACTATGACCCTCAGAACAGCAGAGGAGGCAACTGCTGTTCCAACTATGTGGGCTAGAATTTGATTATAGTGGAGAGTGTCTTGCCCAAGTACATCCCCACTCTCTCGGCCAAGAGGGGTTTTAGGACAGTCGGCGTTGGGATGGTTCCCAAAGGCCAACTAGCCCACAAGGCTGCAGCACTAAGAGCCAGTGCAATTTTGCCTCCTAGTTTGAGAGTCATAGTCCTTCACAAAAGACTAAGCCGTAAATGGTTTCCCATTGACTGGAGAAACCATTGATAATACAGCTCTCACTTTGCTGTTGGCCCAAATGTAAACTTATGTCAATCCTTGATATAAGCCGAGTGTTGGGCACTGATGTAAACTTACAGGTGGGCCAACAGGAAAGTGAGAGCTGATTAATCAATGGGTTTTCTACTGCTGCGAAAATTCACTTACAGCTTAGTCTTTTGTGAAGGACTATGACTCTTAAACTAGGAGGAAAGATTGACTGGCTCTTTGTGCTGCAGCCTTGGGGGGCTAGTTGGCCTTTGGGAACCATCCCCTGTCCTAAAACCCTCTTGGCCGAGAGAGTTGGGGTGAAACCTTGGGCAAGGCACTCTCCACAATGATCAAATTCTAGCCCAGATAGTCGGGACAGCAGTTGTCTCCTCTACTGTTCTGATAGTCATAGTCAGACACGACTGACTATCATACATAAAAACTGGCTTGGCAAAAGAAACCGCATATCCGGAAGAAGAAAAAAAAAGAAAGAAAAAAACAAAAAAAAAAAAAAACACGGCAATTGGTCTTTTGGCCTGAACCAGATTGTGGTCAATAGCATCGCGGCTGCAGACTAAGTTGTTGGGCACAGGGGAGGATCAGCGGAACACTGCAGCCGTTGGAGATATTGCCATCATCATTGCCGTGGTCATTTAGAGGAGGGGAGAGAAGGAAGAAGGTGTCCCCAATATGTGATCTGAGTACATGATGAATCCGGCTGCCCCTGTACTTCTTAAGAGTCCGACTTCGCTTTTCTTCCGGTTTTCTTATCATGTTTCTAATTGTATTCATTCTTCTTCTCGTTCTTGTTCTTCTTGTTGTTTTTTCATTTTGTTGTTTTTGTTGTTGCTTTTGTTGTTGTTAAACCCCACCTCTTCCCAAAATAGCCCCCCACCCCGCCCCCTTCCCTGCCTCTTCCTTGTCTTCAGTTTCTCCAGTTTTAGAGTTATGCGTGCGTGAGAATGACTGGTGCGAAAGCGCTTTGATTTGTCTATGCACAAGATTCAGCGCTGTATAAGTACCATTATTATTATTATTGTTGTGTGTTGTTGTTTTTTCTCCTCTGTCTCTGTCTCTTTGACTCTGCCTCTCTCTGTCTTTATGTGCTCCTGTGTCTTTATGTCTCAGTCTCTGTCTCTGTCTGTCTATCTCTGTTTCTCTCTCTCTCTCTCTCTCTCTCTCTCTCTCTCCCTCTTTGTAATTGGGTGGGCAAAGACAAGCTTCTTCTTCTTCTTCTTCTTCTTCTTCGTTCGTGGGCTGCAACTCTCACGTTCAGTCGTATGTACACGAGTGGGCTTTTACGTGTATGACCGTTTTAACCCCGCCATGAAAGTAGCCATACTCCGTTTCCGGGGGTGGGGGTAGGGGTATGAAAACAAGCAAATTCTTAACGTGAGCAGATTTTGGTATCGTCTGACTTTTTGTGAGATTTGGAATTGAAAGGGTGTATGATTATATTAGAATGTGAAGATCGTTTAGTGTCTAGCTGTGTAGACTAAACTGACGTTCTAGGATTGACAGAAAATGAAGTATTTTTGCTTCCATTCCTTCCTATGTATACACACACACACACACACACACACACACACACACACACACACACACACACACACACACACACAGGTATAATTAGTGGAACAGCACGGATATGATGACTCAAAAATAATATCACTTACAGTGAAAAGACGTTAAACTAAAGAACGAACGAATGCATACACAAGCGGAGAAATTCCCAGTCGTAATTACAATGAATAGTGCCCAGTTAGCTCATGTCAGTGAGGTTGGAACATAGAACCTCAAGTATGAAAGCTTACAAAAGCAAAAGACGGCTCGGTCCGGAAGGCTTTGGAGATAATCTGTGTATCATGTGAATGGACGGTGTGAGAGAAGATGAAGATCATTACTTCTTCCATTTGAAAGCTTATGGAGACATTTGCTAGACAAGAGAACAAACGAACGAACGCACAAACACACACACACACACACACACACACGGAAGAAGAAAGTTCAGCCCATCTTAGATGTACAGACTATAAATGAAAAAAATGAAACGAAAGAGAGAAATTTTGCGCCGAAAGCAGTAATGCTTAAATATTTACTAACGAGCTGTTTTTGTATGTGTGTGATCCTATTTATCAGCACAATGCTCTATCATATAACAACACAACAACAACAACAACAAAATCTATTTCCATGACACAAGAATACCCTGCAACATTTGTTTTGCTGTGATGAGCTCGCCATGACGCGACAACGAATGACGTCATACCCGTGACGTCAGTGCGCAGTGACGTATACGGCGAGCGTAGAAAGGGGGAAAAAAGGGGGAGAAGAAGAAGAAGAACACAACCGAAGTAAGAGCGAGTGTCCGACTAAGGTGTGCAGGAAGCATAAAATCTTGGTAAGACTAGCATGATGACGTCGACAGTTTTTTTTTGAGTCATCATATCCGTGCTCTTCCACTAATTATACGTGTGTGTGTGTGTGTGTGTGTGTGTGCCTCTGTGTGTGTGTGTGTGTGTGTGTGTGTGTGTGTGTGTGTCTTTGATCAGGCAAGTGTAGTGTGTGTTTGTGTGTGTATATGTGTGTAATAATTATGTGTGTGTGCGTGTGTGTGTATGTGTGTGTAATAATTAAGTGTGTGTGTGTGTGTATATGTGTATTTGTGTGTGTATATATATACTGGCCACACATTCCTCACACACTCCTATCTGCTAAAAAATGAAGAAGCTCCTTGGTGTATCCCTTGTCATGAACCTCTTACTGTGAAACACTTATTAATTGACTGCTGGGATTTGAACGAGGTCCGACATAAACACTACACAGCTGAGTCCTTGAGAACACTGTTCAGGGATGTGCCTCCCTGGGCAGTAATGGACTTTTTAAGAGCAACAAATACTTTTAACAAGATTTAGATATTTTTAATTGCATGTTTTTAAAAAAAGGCATACTGTAAAGATTTGTTGTGGTCACAGCCCTGAGATGGCCTAAGTGGCTGGCTGGGCTGTAAACATAAAAATTTTAAATAAGATATTTTATTTACAGTTTTGAGAAGATTTTTTTGTTGAAACGTGGAAACAGCCCTGAGATGGCCTAAACGGTCGGCTGGGCTCTAAAC
>NC_134902.1:4863767-4881267 GCF_041734735.1 Babylonia areolata | reverse complement strand
GAGGGAGTGGTACAAAAAAAAGAAAAAAAACAAAAAGAGTACGACCTTAATTATATCGACAGCGACCGTGACACCATTGAGAACCTGAAGAGGACAGGTTTTCCGCAACAAGCCTCCACAACCCCCCACACTGAACGTGGCGGCGAATCTCTTGGTTCCAGAGTTGTGCCTGCTTTTCACGTGCTGAATGCCAGAAAATGAAGTTGCCAGTGGCTGTGTGTCGGGTTCTGAGAGCCGGAAATTCAGGTTTCTGAAAGCCGGGATCCTCCAGACTCGGCCCCATATTTCTTCAGACAGTGTGTTAATCAATAGGCTCAGACGTGTGCGTGAGCACATTCCTTTAAAAAAAGAAAAATACTACTTTTTTATATATAGTTATTGGTATTATTATTGTTATTACTTTCAGCGCACGTGTGTGTCTGTGGTTGTGTGTGTGTGTGTGTGTGTGTGTGTGTGTTTCGATGGGTGGAGAGGTGTGTGTGTGCGTGTGTGTGTGTGTGTGTGTGTGTGTGTGTGTGTGTGTGTGTGTGTGTGTGTGTGTGTGTGTGTGTGTGTGTGTGTCTGTCTAGAAACTGATGATGACGATGACACGGATATTCATATAATGTTTATGCCTGTCCTAGGTCAGAGACTAAGCTCTAAGCTCTTTACTAAAACGGATCGAACCCGTACATTCGCCAGAATTGTCTCTCTCCCTCCACCAAGACTTCGAGCGGTGATCTGGACGCTTGTCTTTCAGATATATATAAACAAAAAAAAAACCAAAAAAAACGCTTACTGACAGAAAAATAGGGGGAGCGGGGAATGGGTGGCGCCGCATTGTGGCGACGCGCTCTCCCCGGGGGGGGAGCAGCATGACGTTCACATCTCCCAGACGGGAGACCAGACCAGACCCACGTCCTGAACAGTTTGACCTCGAGAAGCCGCAAGCCAAAACTTGACTGAACTCAACTCTCCATCCCCACCACACAAGTACCTGACCCCACCCCATATCCCCCACCCTCTCCGTACACCAGATCGTGGTTCCACATAATACAGCGCATAGAATGGAGAGTCCTGATTATAAGGAATGCTTGAAAAACAATACGAAGACGGCTTAAAAAGAATGTCTTAAAATTCGTTTGGTGTCCATGCTTCAGCAACTTGTGAAAGTGGAAGGAGGAAAAAAAAAGAAAAAAAAAGGAACAACACAGTTCCAGACATGTCTCATCTGTCACGACACTGCAGCGGGTATGACTTTCTTTCTTTCTGTCTTTCTTTCTTTCTTTCTTTCTTTCTTTCATCTTATTCTTCCTCTTCTTCTCCTCCTCCTCCTTCCTAATCTTCTTCTTCTCCTTCTTCCTCCTCCTCCTCCTCTTCTTCTTCTTCTTCATCACCTCCTCCTCCTCATCTTCTTCTTCTTCTTCTTCTTCTTCTTCACCTCCTCCTCCTCTTCCTCCTCTTCTTCTTCTTTACCTCCTCCTCCTTCCCCTCCAACTTCCTCCTCCTCCTCTTCCTAATCTTCTTTCTTCCTCCTCCTCATTCTCTTCTTCTTCTTCTTCTCCCTTCTCCTCCTCCTCTTCTTCTTCTTCCTCCTCCTCCATCCTCCTCCTCCTCCACCCTCTCTTCTTCCTGTTCTTGTTCGTGTTCTTCTTCTTCTTCCTCTTCCTCCTCCGACTTGAGACAAACAGAAGAGCTTGCTGTTGGCACATAACGGGCGGGAAATGCATCACCTCTTTCAGCAGCTGAGTGATGGAGGTAATCCAAACAGCTCGGGTGACAAAAACTGGCTTTCCTCGATTGGCCAGCCTGACTACAACAGACAGATTCAAGGTCTGGCACTACCGGTCTGTCGAGTCTCCGACAGCAGTCACTTTTCACTGCAAGGCCTCGCGGAAATTGTGTTTCACGCGTAGCATATGGAGGAAGAAAAGAAAAAAGAAAAAAAAAAGAATCTTAATTAAAAACGACCTGTCGTGTGCAATTAGGAGGGGCGTTAACACGGCGTCAGGCCATACAGGAAATAAGTCATTCTCTCCATGGCGAGCTCTCTGAAGACTTCTTTCAAGCCGTTGATATAGAAAAATACAGAAGTTTTTTGACTCACTTGTGTAAACAAAGTGAGTCTATGTTTTAACCCGGTGTTCGGTTGTTTCTCTGTGTGTGCGTGTGTGTGTGTGTGTGAGTGTGTCCGTGTGTCTGTGTGTCCGTGGTAAACATTGCTATTTTCTCTGCAAATACTTTGTCAGTTGACACCAAATTAGGCATAAAATAGGAAAAATTCAGTTCTTTCCAGTCATCTTGTTTAAAAGAATATTGCACCTCTGGGATGGGCACACAAAAAAAATCTAAAAAGAAGCCTAATTATATACAAACTGCATTTACTGTTAATATTGATATTTTTTGTATTCTCTAAACTTGGCACTTTGATCTGATATTCTGACACAACAACAAGAGCAGTTATTATTATAATTTTTTGGTTCAAACAGGAACTTCTTTTTGCTAAGCATGGAATTTTTATTTATTTTGCAAACGTTTTGGTGCAGATAGTAAAAAAGGGAAATTACTCTGTAATTAATGCTAGGGGACTTCATTTTTATCACAAGTGAGTCTTGAAGGCCTTGCCTCTCTTGTTTTCTGTGTAATATCAGAAATGCAACAGTGAAGAACCCAGGGCACTAGGGATATGCACATAGTAATGAAACGTGTGCGGTTGTTGTTGTTGTTTTTTTCTCTTGAGTTTTTAAATGTCTTATTTTTTCTTAAGTTTTGCTTTAACTCACTCAATACGGCCAGTCCTCTCTTCTCCTCTACACAGACCCCTCGGATGTCCAGTGGGTCTCTGAATGACCCAACCTTTAGCTTCCGTCGTCAGAATTGTGGTATTCTTTGTCAACATTCACCTCTTCAGTATAAGAGCCTTCCGCTTGCAATATCTTGATGATGGTAATTGGGGTGAAACGCTGTCAACGTCGTCTCTTTCGCCGTTCGTATGGAGAGAGTTAACACGATGATGACTATATATAACATAGTAAGCTAAGAAGGATGTACGTGCTGACTTTTTGTTTTTCGTTTGCTCGTACGCTTCGAGAGTGTTGTCTGGACAGAAGAATTTCATGATCAGTTGTACACCGGCAGTATCACTCCAGCTTTTGGGATTTTCGAGATGCTCTCCTCTGGTCGACGGTACAGAAGTATAAGGACGAAAACCAATCGCTTCGCCAATAGCTTTTTTTTTTTCCCCGAAAGCAGTCAATGCCCTGTCTCTCGACCAAATCCAGTTATGATGAATAGAATTGTGCAATCAACAGCCATCTACCAGAAGATCTAGTCATCAGTCACACCCACATGTAATATGCAGCTTCTGTTCAAACGTGTGCGTGCGTTTGTATGTGAGAGAGAGAAAGAGAGAGAGAGAAAGTGTGTGTGCGTGCGTGTGTGTGTGTGTGTGTGTGAGTGAGTGAGTGAGTGAGTGCGCGCGCGCGCGCGCGTGTGTGTGTGTGTGTGTGTGTGTGTGTGTGTGTGTGTGCAGTGCGGTCATGTGTGAGTATGCGCAAGTGTTTATATTGATATGCACTTGTATGTATCCTAATTTCTACTGTATCTGTGTTTATGTATGATTTTTTATTTATGTTCGTACCTTGTTATGTACTATCCCCCTCAATATTCCTTGTGACCCCGGTACACTTTGTAATTAAGACATATTCTGTTCTATTCTATTCCATTCTATCAAAGACGGCTGACAGATCTACAGAAGATAGAACAGAAATCATATCATCAACAAGCGATTTCAACAAACTGCAATCTTTAAGAGAGCAGTGTCTGTGCTTCCCGTGTGGTCCAGTGGTTAGGCCTCCTGGCTTTCACCGAAGCGGTTTGGGTTCGATTCCCGGCATTACAACGTGTTTTTTTTTTTGGGGGGGGGGAAGGGGGGGGGGGTGTTTTTTTTGTGTGTTTTTTTCCAGGCGTGGTCAGCGCGTTGGGTTTATGCGAAGGTCGTGCATCTGATCTATCTCTCTAGTGTCGACTCTCTCCCCCTCCCTCTCTCTCTCTCTGTCTGTCGCTCTCTCTCTCTCTTTCTCTTTGTGGCTCTCTCTCCCTCCCCCCTCTCTCTCTCCCTGTCTCTCTCTCTCTCTCTCTCTCTCTCTCTCTCTCTCCCTCCCTCCCCCTCTCTCTCTATGTCGCTCTGTCTCCCCCCTCTCTGTCTCTCTGTCTCTGTCACTCTGTCTCTGTCTCTCTGTCGCTTTCTCTCTCCTTCCCTCTCTCTCTCTCTGTCTCTCCCTCCCTCTCTGTCTCTCTCGCTGTCGCTCTCTCTCTGTCGCTTTCTCTCTCTCTCCCTCCCTCCCTCTCTCTTTCTCTCCCCTCTCTCTCTCCCTCCCTCCCCCCTCTCTCTCTGTCGCTCTCTCTCTCACTCCCTCTCTCTCTCTCTGTCGCTCTCTCTCTCCCTCCCTCCCACTCTCTCTCTCTCCCTCCCTCCCTCTCTATCTCTCTGTCGCTCTCTCTCTCCCTCCCTCTCTCTCTCTCTCTCTCTCTCTCTCTCTCTCTCTCTCCCTCCCCCCCTCTCTCTCTGTCGCTCTCTCTCCCTTCCCTCTCTCTCTCTGTCGCTCTCTCTCTCCCTCCCTCCTTCCCCCCCCCCTCTCTCTCTCTCTCTGTCTTGGTTTCTTTTTTTTTTCTTTTCTTTTTTTTAACAGCACGTGTGGTGTAGCGTATATGGATCAGTCCGCACGCTTCGACGCCTCCCTTGAATCTGAAACTGAAACTGAAATTGTGTAGTGAGTGACCTGCTGTATAAGCAGAGTGATATTGATCAAGGAGGCTACAGGTTTGTTTTTGTTTTGGTTTGTTTTGGTTTTTTTTTTTTGGGGGGGGGGGGGGCGGGGGGGATATGACAGCAGCCGCAGACTGTGCCAACATGCATTGCCACATACACATACATACATCATACGCCATGGATGCCGGCGACACTGGTCAAGCAGCAGACCCGTCCTTGTGCGACTAGTCTTTGTACTTCGCTTCACACAGCATTAATCCGCTGTGCGCCTCGCAGATCAAACAGCAGTGATGGTATTGCGAAAAGGGAACGTAGATACTTCCACACATGCGTACGTACACACACACACACACACACACACACACACAAGCACGCGCGCGCACGCACGCACACACGCACGCACGCATACACACACAGACACACATGCGCACGCAGACACAGACACACACCCGCACGCTCGCTCGCACGCACACATACATGCACACACACACACACACACTGACATACACGCACATATCTACATACATACATATATACATACACACACATGTGCACACACATACACACACATATACAACACGCACGCGGGTGTATGCACCCACTCACCCACCCACACCCACACAAACAAACAACTCCAACAACACCCTCCCTCCCCCCCCACCCCCCCACCAACACTCACCACTCCCTCCAATCCTCTCTCCACCCCACCCCACCCACCCACCTCACCCTACACACACCCTCCACTCCGGCACACCACCACCCCACCACCACCAACCCCACCCCCACACACCCCCACCCCCACCCTCACACACAGCAGTCAACCACCCAGCATCTACCACCACCACCACCGCCACCACCACCCCACCACCCTGTCCTCTGCTTCAGCCATCAGACCAGACCAGACCCATCCACCCACACACCGTCATTGATATGTTTTCGCCCCTTTGGGCAGGAAGAAAGGGAAGTAACCCTACAGGAGCGGAAAGGGTCAAAAGAGCGTGTGATTCGGAAGCGTCCAGCGAGAAGCGCCGCGGACAAAGGCTCGTGTCGTTGGTGGTGGTGGTGGTGGTGTTGGTTCCTCCAAACCCAGACCCCTTCCAGGGGAAGATGAGGGAGGGGGGGGGGGGGGGGGGGGGGGTGGTCATGGGGGCATCGGACTGGTGGCAGACTGGCTCCAAGATATCGATCGATTCGTGGGGGTGGGGGTGTGGGTGGGGCCAGGGGCAGGCAGGCAGGTGGGTGGTTGTGTTCGCTGGGCAGGAAGAGATTCTGTTTTCATGTTGCCAGGGATTCTTTTGTGTTTGTGTGTGTATGGCTGTGTGTGTGTGAGAGAGAGAGAGTTTGTGTGTGCATGTGTGTGTGTGTGTGAGAGAGAGAGAGTTTGTGTGTGCATGTGTGTGTGTGTGTGTGTGTGTGTGTGTGTTTTCGTTTGTTGTTGTGGGTTTAGATTGCCTTTGTTTGTTGGGGGGGGGGGGGGTAGTTTTCCTTTGTTGTTGGGGAGTTAGTTTTTATTTGTTTGTTGTGGGGGGCGGGGGGTAGTTTTCCTTTGTTTGTTGGGGGGGGGGGTTAGTTTTCCTTTGTTGTTGGGGAGTTAGTTTTTATTTGTTTGCTGTTGGGGAGTTAGTTTTTATTTGTTTGTTGTTGGGGAGGTAGTTTTCCTTTGTTTGTTGTTGTTGGGGGGTTAGTTTTCCTTTGTTGTTGTTGGGGGGTTAGTTTTCCTTTGTTTGTTGGGGGGGGGGGTAGTTTTCCTTTGTTTGTTGTTGGGGGGGGGGTTAGTTTTCCTTTGTTGTTGGGGAGTTAGTTTTCCAATAGATCCTTTGTTTGTTGTAGGGGGGGGGGTAGTTTTCCTTTGTTTGTGGTTGGGGGGGGGTAGGTTTTCTTTGTTGTTGGGGAGGTAGTTTTCCTTTGTTGTTGGGGGGTTAGTTTTCCTTTGTTTGTTGTTGGGGGATTAGTTTTCCTTTGTTGTTCGGGAGTTAGTTGTTCGTTGTTGGGGGGTAGTTTTCCTTTGTTGTTGGGGAGTTAGTTTTCCTTTGTTGTTGGGGGGGGGGGGGGTAGTTTTCCTTTGTTGTTGGGGAGTTGGTTTTCCTTTGTTTTCCTCTGTCAGTCCTGTACTGTCTGTCGTGATTGGCAATATATTATTTGTTTTGTTTTCTTTGGTGTTTCATTCCTTTTCTCTCTCTGTCTCTCTCTCTCTCTCTCTCTCTCTCTCTCTCTCTCTCTCTCTCTCTCTCTCTCTCTCTCTCTCTCTCTCTCTGTTGTGTGTTTTTGTTGTTGTTTCTGTGTCCAACGTCTCATCTTCTAACACAGATTGACATCAGCCAACAACTGGGCCAACAGCAAAGTGAGAGCGCCTGTATGATCAATGGCTTCTCCATTTTAATTCATTTTCAGCTGTCTTTTGCGAAGGACTATGACTCTCAAACTAGGGGGTAAGATTGCACTGACTCTTAGTGCTGCAGCCTTGTGGGCAAGATGGCCTTTGGGAACCATCCCAACGCCGACTGTCCTAAAAACCCTCTTGGCCGAGAGAGTGGGGATGTAACTTGGGCAAGAAACTCACCACTAAAATCAAATTTAAGCCGAGATCGCCGAGAGAGAGAGAGGGGGAGAGAGAGAGAGCCACTAAAATCAAATTTAAGCCGAGATCGCCGAGAGAGAGAGAGAGAGAGAGAGATTTTTTTGAAAAAAACGGAAGTTCGCACATCTTTTGGTAGTTACTTCCGTTTACCATGAAATTTAGTAAATATACTGTGCCTTTCTGACACAAATAGTTTCAATTTAAGTCCAACAAAATTTGCAGGTTGTTTTGCATGCTGTCCTAGAAAGTCCCAAGCATAATTTCGATACTGTGCTGAATGTGGTACAACCGCTTAGAAATTCGCTGGTACGCTTGCGATAGTTTGTATAATCAAAATACCTCGACTCGATGCGAAGTTCACCTTTCGTAATCTGCTTTCACTTCCCATACACGCACACACAAACACTTCTGACAAGTTTGAAAAAAACTCCCGCTTCATTTCAATTTAGAATTGATATGCGTGTAACCAAAATTCACAAAGTTAACTCTCTCCTTACGAACGGCGAAAGAGACGACGTTAACAGCGTTTCACCCCAATTACCACCATCAAAATATTGCAAGTGGAAGGCTCTTATACTGAAGAGGTGAATGTTGACAAAGAATACCACAGTTCTGACGACGGTAGCTAAAGGTTAGGTCATTCAGACACCCACTGGACATCCGAGGGGTCTGTGTAGAGGAGAAGAGACGACTGACCGTACTGAGTGAGTTAAAAAGTGAACGTGCGAGTTTGGTTCGGAAAAATGTTTCTCGGGGAATATTGGACACCCAGTTCATTCATGAAGTTGGCATTCATGACCGGGTCTTGAGGGAGGGGTGTTATGACTTGTTTCGCCGTGATCTATAGCTCTTGACAGTTTAATTAACATCCAATCTCTTCAGCAATGATGTAAAAGGCGAGTATGATATGGAACCTTGCAAAACTTGAGACGTAAATCTGTGGTGCTTACATTTTATTTCATACAACAAGGGGTGGGAAGGTGGGAGAAAGATGCAACCTCTGCTATCGTCTGATGGGAGTAGTGGTGTTTTTAGTATGTTAAGACGGTCTTGCAATGAGGAGTAGTGGTGTTTCTTTAGTATGTTAAGACGATCTTGCAGTGAGTAGTGGTGTTTTTAGTATGTTAAGACGGTCTTGCAATGAGGAGTAGTGGTGTTTTTAGTATGTTAAGACGGTCTTGCAATGAGGAGTAGTGGTGGGTTTTTTTAGTATGTTAAGACGGTCTTGCAATGAGGAGTAGTGGTGTGTTTTTTTAGTATGTTAAGACGGTCTTGCAATGAGGAGTAGTGGTGTTTTTAGTATGTTAAGACGGTCTTGCAATGAGGAGTAGTGGTTTTTTTAGTATGTTAAGACGGTCTTGCAATGAGGAGTAGTGGTGTTTTTTTAGTATGTTAAGATGGTCTTGCAATGAGGATTAGTGGTGTTTTTTTTAGTATGTTAAGACGGTCTTGCAATGAGGAGTAATGGTGTTTTTAATATGTTAAGACGATCCTGCAGTGAGTAGTGGTGTTTTTAGTATGTTAAGACGGTCTTGCAATGAGGAGTAGTGGTGTTTTTAGTATGTTAAGACGGTCTTGCAATGAGGAGTAGTGGTGTTTTTAGTATGTTAAGACGGTCTTGCAATGAGGAGTAGTGGTGTTTTTAGTATGTTAAGACGGCCTTGCAATGAGGAGCAGTGGTGTTTTTAGTATGTTAAGACGATCTTGCAATGAGGAGTAGTGGTGTTTTTAGTATGTTAAGACGATCTTGCAATGAGGAGTAGTGGTGTTTTTAGTATGTTAAGACGATCCTGCAGTGAGTAGTGGTGTTTTTAGTATGTTAAGACGGCCTTGCAAGGAGGAGTAGTGGTGTTTTTAGTATGTTAAGACGATCTTGCAATGAGTAGTGGTGTTTTTAGTATGTTAAGACGGTCTTGCAATGAGGAGTAGTGGTGTTTTTTAGTATGTTAAGACGGTCTTGCAATGAGGAGTAGTGGTGTTTTTTAGTATGTTAAGACGGTCTTGCAATGAGGAGTAGTGGTGTTTTTTAGTATGTTAAGACGGTCTTGCAATGAGGAGTAGTGGTGTTTTTAGTATGTTAAGACGGTCTTGCAATGACGTCGTCCATTTATTCAGTCATTCTTTGTACACACTGGCAAGGGCGCGTATGCAATTATTAATTAAGATCTTTCAGGACGTTAATATGAACGGAGAGAGTCGTAGTAGTAGTAGTAGTAGTAGCATTGTTGTTGAAGCAGTAGTAGTTGTAGTCGTCAATTTTACGTTTTACCAGTCAGTGGTCAGTGTGTGTGTGTGTGTGTGTGTGTGTGTGTGTGTGTGTGTGTGTGTGTGTGACGAAATTTACGTCTATCCGTTTACTTTTGGATTTGTCTGTTTAATGTCGTATAGTGTGCATTTGTACATGCGTGCGCTTCCATTTTAGGTGTTATATGAAATTGGTTGTGTCTTTTTTCCACATGGAAGCGAAGCTTTGAATGCAAATACATTTCTAGGATAGGTCTGGAACTCAAGCCCCCTTAAAAATAATATTTATTTTGCTTTGAATGCAAATACATTTCTAGGATAGGTCTGGAACTGAAGCCCCCTTAAAGATAATATTTATTTGTATATGTGTTTGATTTTGACATATATTTCTACATCCAAAAATCTGTTATTTGGATTTTCTTCTTCTTCTTCTTTAGTGAGTTTCAGCTTCGTTAAATTTGTTTTCACGATTTGAACCAGTGTTGATTCTGAACCGGTCTTTCCAACGTTACCTAAGTGAGCTTTTGACATAGTCTGGATTTTTTTTCCCCCTCCGAATGGCGTTGATAACAGATGGTTTTCCAGTTATGAAATAACCCAGTGTGGTCGGTTGGGCACTAATTAAAGAAACATTACTGGAATTTTAACTGCACGGGTTGAGAAAAACACAAAAAAACAAAGTCTTTGAAAGGAAGAAGTCGATAAAAAAAGAAATTTAAAAAAAAAAAACAACCCCCCCCCCACACACACACACACAAAAACCCCCACAAAACAAACAAACAAACAAAAACAAGAGAGGCAAGGCCTTCAAGACTCACTTGTGATACACTTTTTTTTTAAAATCCAAGCTTTTTATGTATTGAGTATAATTTCAAAATGTAGTGTTTATGATGAGAAAGATCAATTTAAAGCAAATTAAGTCCCCTAGCATTAATAACAGAGTAATTTCCCTTTTTTACTATCTGCATTAAAACGTTTGCAAAATAAATAAAACTTCCATGCTTAGCAAAAGAAGTTCCTGTTTGAACAAAATATGATAATAATAATGACTGCTCTTGTTGTTGGGTCAGAATATCAGATCAAAGTGCCAAGTTTAGAGAATACAAAAAAAATATAAATATAACAGTAAATGCAGTTTGCATATAATTAGGCTTCATTTTTTTTGTTTTGTTTTGTTTTTTTGTGCCCATCCCGGAGGTGCAATATTGTTTTAAGCAAGACTGGAAAGAACTGAATTTTTCCTATTTTTATGCCTAATTTGGTGTCAACTGACAAAGTATTTGCAGAGAAAATGTCAATGTTAAAGTTTACCACAGACACACACACACAGACACACACACACACACACACACACCACACACACACACACACACACACACACACACACACAACCGAACACCGGGTTAAAACATAGACTCACTTTGTTTACACAAGTGAGTCAAAAAAGCATAAGGCCTTGAATCTTGGCCAAAGTTTAAAAGGTCGGTCTTTGTTATTAAGAGAGAGAGAGAGAGGGAGAGAGAGAGAGAGAGAGAGAGAGAGAGCTTCCATCATGTATTAACCTAATCGGACTCAGTAAACACATGCATAGTGTGGAGAGAAACCTCCGCAGCATCTTGTTGGAAGCCCCAGGTAACTGGATTGGAAACTACAAGTAGCGTGCCTGACATAACAGTGACATTGACAGACGTCACCGCTATAAGTAATACAAAATATTAATGAGATTTTTTTCCCGGTTGCTTCGACGGGCGCAATAGCCGAGTGGTTAAAGCGTTGGACTTTCAGTCTGAGGGTCCCGGGTTCGAATCACGGTGACGGCGCCTGGTGGGTAAAGGGTGGAGATTTTTCCGATTTCCCAGGTCAACATATGTGCAGACCTGCTTAGTGCCTGAACCCCCTTCGTGTGTAAACGCATGCAGAAGATCTAATACGCACGTTAAAGATCCTGTAATCCATGTCAGCGTTCGGTGGGTTATGGAAACAAGAACATACCCAGCATGCACACCCCCGAAAGCGGAGTACGGCTGCCTACATGGCGGGGTAAAAACGGTCATGCACGTAAAAGCCCACTCGTGTGCATATGAGTGAACGTGGGAGTTGCAGCCCACGAATGCAGAAGTAGTCCCGGTTGCTTCAGTTGCTTACTGGTGGGTATTTCCTTAAAAAAAATTCCTTCGAGAAGCTAAGCCATAATGATGATTTTATTCATGTATCAATTTATTTATTTGTTTGTTTGTATTTATTCTTTCATTCATTCATTTATTTAATTTATTTATTTAATCATTTATTTATTCTTTATTTACTGTTTTGATTATATATATATTTATTTCCTAATCATTTTGCTCCAGCATTTGAAATAAAATAAAATCGATTTTCACGATGGAATTTGCTGATCATTTTGGAAACGTTTTGAGGCCTCCCACGAAACACATCTATCAAGAGATAGACGAAGTTGGGGTTAAGAAAATAATAAAGGGGGATATATAAATCAGAGCTGACAAAAACTTCGATTTACTCGTATTAGATTGACATTGGCTCACGCGATGAATGAATGAATGAAAGAGAGAGAGAGAGAGAAACACACACACACACACACACACACACACACACACACACACACACACACACAGAGCGACCGATACAGAGAGAGAGAAAGAGAGAGGACAGACAGACAGACACAGAAGAACAGAGACAGAGAGACAAAGACAGAGAAAGAGAAACAGAGAACGATACACAGAAATAAACAAACCGAAACGAAAAGAGCGATAGAAAAGAGGAAATTTCTTGCACCTAATTTCCAGAAGAGAGACAGACAGACAGACAGACAGACAGAAATTGGGGGATCGGTGATAGCGTTTTGCGATCGAAGGGAGTTAATCTAGTTTGATTCCATCGCGGTCACTGACAGCAGTTATTTCCCTGAACATTGTAATAGCTTTTTGTTGTGTGTGTGTGTGTGTGTGTAAGTGTGTGTGTTTGTGTGTGTGTGTGTGTGTGTGAGTGTATGTGTGTGTGTGTGAGTGTGTGTGTGTGTGTGTGTGCAACATCTTGTTGCAATATTGTTATTGTGTGGTCTGTTCCGACTGTTTGTCCGATTTGTTTTCTGTCTGCCTGTCTGTCTGTCTGTCAGTTTTTTTTTTGTCATTTCATCCAACAATGGCACTTTCAAACAAACAAGCAAACAAACAATAACAACAACAAAACCCCAAAGAAAAACTCAACAGGCGAACAAGGCCAGTCCGAATGTGTGCATGGACGTGAGGATATTGAAGAGGGGGGGGGGGGGGTGCTTTTCTTGTTGAAGAGGGATTTTTTTTTCCCCGTTGCTAGCAGCTTTTTTGTGGCCTGTTCTCATACATTTCTCTGCTCCGTTTTTTTTCTCTCCTGTAAATGACTTCTATCTCTGTCTGTCTGTCTCTCTCTGTCTGTCTGTCTGTGTCTCTCTCTCTGTCTCTCCTCTGTCTGTGTCTTTCTCCTCTCTCTCTGTCTCTCCTCTCTCTCTGTCTCTGTCTCTCCCTCCTTCTCTCTCTGTCTCTGTCTCTCTCTGTCTGTCTCTCTGTCTCTCCTCTCTCTCTGTCTCTGTCTCTCCCTCCTTCTCTCTCTGTCTCTGTCTCTCTCTGTGTCTCTCCTCTCTTTCTGTCTCTCCTCTCTCTCTGTCTCTGTCTCTGTCTTCCCCTCCTTCTCTCTCTCTGTCTCTGTCTCTCTCTCTCCTCTCTCTGTCTCTCTCTCTCTGTCTCTGTCTGTCTGTCTGTCTCTCTCTCTCTCTCTCTCTCTCTCTCTCTCTCTCTCTCTCTTTCTCTCCTCAATGTGGAGGAAAGTGGCGGAGTGGGTAGGTATACGACGCTCACCTCAGTGGCAATACAGTATAGAGTCCGTGAGGGCGTGGGTTCGAGCCCCCGCCGGGTCTTAACTCTTTCTCCCAAGTTGGACTGGAAAATTTAAACTGAGCGTCTAGTCATTCGGATGCGACGACGATTCGACGTCACGTGTGCAGCAAGCATGGAAAAGAACCTGTGGCAACAAAAGTGTTGTCCTCAGCCGGAATTCCGGAAAAGAAAACCACTCTTGATAGATACACATATATACATGCATGCAGTCAAGGCCTTAACTTAGTCATTCGGATGAGACGATAAACCGAGGTCCCGTGTGCAGCATGCACTTAACGCACGTAAAAGAACCCACGGCAACAAAAGTGTTGTTCCTGGCAAGATTATGTAGAAAAATCCACTTCGATAGGAAAAACAAATAAAACTGCACGCAGGAAAAAATACAAAAAAATGGGTGGCGCTGTAGTGTAGAGACGCGCTCTCCCAGGGGAGAGCAGCCCGAATTTCACACAGAGAAATCTGTTGTGATAAAAAGAAATACAAATACAAATGCTGCTGGTCAGGCATCTGCCCAGCATATGTGCCAGACGTGCAGCGTATAAGGATTTGTCCGAACGCAGTGACGCCTCCTTGAGAAACTGAAACTGATGGAAGTTTACCTGCATGTGCGGGACGTCGTGTAAAATTGTCATGTGGGCTGATCAGACTGATAGTGAGGATGTTGTGTTTGATGCCTTGGCCCAGCACTCGGCTTATATCGCAGATCGACATAAGTTTACATTTGGGCCAACAGCAAAGTGAGAGCTGTATTATCAATGGTTTCTCCAGTCAATGGGAAATCATTTACAGCTTAGTCTTTTGTGAAAGATTATGACTCTCAAACTAGGAGGCAAAATTGCACTGGCTCTTAGTGCTGCAGCCTTGTGGGCTAGTTGGCCTTTGGGAACCCATCCCAACGCCGACTGTCCTAAAACCCTCTTGGTCCGAGAGAATGGGGGTTGTAACTTGGGCAAGACACTCTCCGCTATAATCAAATTCTAGCCCAAATAGTCGGAACAGCAGTTGCCTCCTCTGCTGTTCTGATGGTCATAGTCGGACACGACTGACTATCATATATTGAAACAAACATCGCTGCTGCTATCGTGTCTGTTTCCACGACCACGTTAATTAATTAATGGTTAGTGAAGGCGGCGACACACATTCATACATCTCCCTGGAGAGTTGAGTTCAGTCACGTTTTGGCTTGCGGCTTCTCGAGGTCAAACTGTTCAGGACGCGGGTCTGGTATATGTGTGTTTGGCACTGTTTGTTGGGTCCTCTTCTGTACCCTATTGTCCTGTGCCCTTCTCCTCCTCCTCCTTCTTCTTTTTCTCTTTTTCTCCTCCTTTTTCCTCTCCTCCTTCTCCTGTTCCTTCTTCTTCTTCTTCTTCTTCTTCTTCTTCCTCCTCCTCCTCCGCCTCCTCCATTTCCTCCTCGTCTTCCTCCTTATCCTTCTTCTTCTTCTCTCCCTCCTCCTCCCCCTCTTCCTCCACATCCTTCTTCTTCTCTCCCTCCGCCTTCTCCTCCTCCACTTCCTCCTCCTCTTCCTCCTCATCCTTCTTCTTCTTCTTCTCCTCCTCCTCCACTTCCTCCTCCTCCTCCTCTGCCTCCTTCTCTTCCTCCTCTTCCTTCTTCTTTTGCTCCTCCTCCCTCCTCCTCCCTCCTCCTTCTTCTCCTTCTTTTTCTTTTTCTTCTTCTTACTCCTCCTCCTCCTCCTTCTTCTTCTGTTCCTGTGTACATCCCTTTGATTATCTGCTAATCATCTACTGACCCATTTTGTGTTATTGTATCAGGCCGTACAGTGGTGTTCTGCACTGTATTGGCTACCCTGTCCTGAACTGTTGTATTGTTGGGTTGTTGTTTGTTTTGTTTTTTTTGTTTTGTTTTGTTTCTATTTGTTTATTCATTTATTTATTTATTTATTTATTTATCTATCTGTCTGTCTGTCTGTCTGTTTATTTGTTTATTTATTTATTCATTCATTCATTTATCAGTGTATTCATGTATTCATTTATTTAGTTATTTGTTTGTTCATTTATCTGTATATTTATTTATTCATCTGTTTATTTATTTCTTTTACTATGCTTTTGTTCACATGTTTCGGGAACAAACTCTAGACTGTCGGGTAAGGGGGAGCACCGGTTTTGACAGTTGTCCAGGACGAGATTCTCTCCCTTGTGTAGAGGTGCGCGTGAAATTTCTCTGCTGCGTTCATGTCAAGCCAGGTCAACCAGTTTTATTATCTCCAAAAGAGAAATTCACAAATGCGTGCACGAAGGTCCTTTGTTTTCCTTCTTTCGTTATATATTTGGTTATTCATTGTTGTTCGTATGTACGAATGTACTGATCATAATTATAGTTATGCTAATAACAAGTAATGATCATGATGATGATGATGATAAATGCCATTTGTGTAGCGCATTTCCATAACTAAATTCAGACCAAATGCCGGCGCAATAAACTGACCATGTCACACTCAGCAGCGCCCGAAAATGATTAACCACATTCACACATGTAGAGTGATGGCCTAGAGGTAACGCGTCCGCCTAGGAAACGAGAGAATCTGAGCGCGCAGGTTCGAATCACGGCTCAGCCGCCGATATTTTCTCCCCCTCGACTAGACCTTGAGTGGTGGTCTGGACGCTAGTCATTCGGATGAGACGATAAACCGAGGTCCCGTGTGCAGCATGCACTTAGCGCACGTAAAAGAACCCACGGCAACTAAAGGATTGTTCCTGGCAAAATTCTGTAGAAAAATCCACTTCGATAGGAAAAAACAAATAAAACGGCACGCAGGAAAAAATACAAAAAAAAATGGGTGGCGCTGTAGTGTAGCGACGTGCTCTCCCTGGGGAGAGCAGCCCGAATTTCACACAGAGAAATATGTTGTGATAAAAAGAAATACAAATACAAATACTCTCTCTCTCTCTCTCTCTCTCTCTCTCTCTACTGTGGATGAGTTGAATTGCCGTCTGTGTAGAAGTGGTGTTGAAGATGAGTTACACTTTGTTTTGTGTTGTCCTGCTTGAAGTAAATTAAGAGAACAGTATATTCCACGAAAGTATTTTAAGTTTCCAAATCAGTTTCGGCTAAGTCTTTTGATATGGCATCTAATAAAGAAAGCATTGTAAAGAATAGTTAAGATCAATAATGATATCATAATTCCTTTGATGATTGTTTCGCCTTGTGCACTTGCATGTTTAATAATGTTGTATACTGCACCCCTTCATGAGGGGCAATGGCCTATATGAATAAATCATCCGAATCCGAATCTCTCTCTCTCTGATCTCACTCAATACTCACTCACTTATTTTTCCACAGCGACAGCAGTGGAGGGGAAGGCACACTGGAGAGAGAGAAGAGAAAAGAGATTTGAAACTTTGACACTTTGGTATATATATATATATATATATATATATATATATATATATATGATAGTCAGTCGTGTCCGACTATGACCATCAGAGCAGCAGAGGAGGCAACTGCTGTTCCGACTATTTGGGCTAGAATTTGATTATAGTGGAGAGTGTCTTGCCCAAGTTACATCCCCACTCTCTCGGCCAAGAGGGTTTTTAGGACAGTCGGCGTTGGGATGGTTCCCAAAGGCCAACCAGCCCACAAGGCTGCAGCACTAAGAACCAGTGCAATTTTGCCTCCTAGTTTGAGAGTCATAGTCCTTCACAAAAGACTAACACTTTGGCACTTTAATGTCAATGGCCATCAGATGCTAATGACAAAGATAACAAGAGAGGCAAGGCCTTCAAGACTCGCTTGTGATACACTTTTAAACAAATCTAATCGTTAAAATGTGTACTGTATTTGTTATTATAGAGCTTCGGGTTAAAAGAAAAAGAAAAAAAAAAGAAGAAGAAGAAAATAAAAGTGCTATCGGCAGATTCGAACCCCGCGTGAACCTCGGATGAGAAGAAACTGTCTTACCCATTACACTATCGTGGCTCCTTAGCTGACGTTCAAAAATATAATATTTAAACATGCTTTTTTTAAAGGGCGATAAATCGATTGCGGTATTCGCAGTGAAAGCGCTGTTTAAATCATATTATT
>NC_134902.1:4826267-4858767 GCF_041734735.1 Babylonia areolata | reverse complement strand
CCATTTTTGATTGGTTGTTGTTTTTGTCGTTGTTGCGGTTGCCGTTGTTGTTGTTGTTGTTGTTGTTGTTCTTCTTCTTCTTCTACTCCTCCTCCTCTTCCTTCTTCCTCCTATTTTCCCCTTCTTCTAATGATAATAATAATAGTAACATATCTTATTCCTGATGGCGAATCTGTTCTTGCAATTCAGTTCATTTTCATGAAGAAAAATGCAAACAATTATTTGTGTGTGTGTGTGTGTGTGTGTGTTTTGTTTTGTTTTGTTTTGTTTTGTTTTTTGTTTTTTTGTTTCTTTTTTGTTTTGTTTTTTGTTTTGTTTTGTTTTGTTTTTTCTACATATTCAGCATCCTGGGAGTTAAAAAAAAACCCAACAAAGTAAGTAAACGAAACATTTCAAAACGACAAATCCCTGGGTTGCAGGTTAGGAGGAAGACCCCGAGGAAAAGCTGTGGTCGGCATGGTGATGACCCCACAAGGACCCACCACCCTCCCTCCTGCTGGCCGTGACGTCAGCGGACCTCTGGAACCTCCTGCCCACGACGTAAGGAATGACGTGACGCCGCGCCAAGCTAGGACCGACTCTCTCGCCCAGCAAGTCGTGAAGAAGCTCTTCCGCAGCCTCCTCCCTCTCCTTCTCCTCCTCCTGCTCCTCCTCCGCGACCAGCTGACGGCCGTAGCGCGGCATGGGCGGCTGCCTGCGGAACTGCTTCTTCCTCTCCTCCAGAAGAGCTGCCAACAGCTCGCGCATCTTCTCGGGACTGGAGTGAGGGAGAGGGAGAAGGGGGGACGGGAAGGCAGAGGCTGAAGCGGAGGCTGCGCGCTTGCCCAGCCTCAGCATCTGGAGTCCGCGGCCCAGGCGCATCATGCTCCAGCCTCGTCTGCCCCGCGCGTACCTTGTCTTGAGGACGTCCTCGGCGGGGTCGTCGTTGTTGTCGGCGTTGTTGTTGTTGTTGTTCCGGTTTTCGTCGGCGTAGGAGGCCAGGGTCAGAGCTGCGACAAGAGCGGTGGTGAGTCAGTATAGTGTAATGCAATGCGATACAATACGATACAGTACATTGCAACGCAATGCAGCAAGTACAATACAGTGCAATACAATATAATACAGTACAATACAGTACAGCACAGCGCAATATGATACGGTACAACAAAGGTTAATACAATGCAATACAATACGATACAGTACAGCACAACGCAATACAAGTGCAATACAATGCAATACAATACGATACAGTACAGCACAACGCAATACAAGTGCAATGCAATACAATGCAATACAATACGATACAGTACAGTACAACACAATACAAGTACAATACAATGCAATACAATACGATACAGTACAATACAATACAAGTGCAATACAATACAATGCAATACAATACAATACGATACAGTACAACACAATACAAGTGCAATGCAATGCAATACAATACGATACAGTACAGTACAATACAATACAATGCAATACAATACAATACAATACAATACAATACAATACGATACAGTACAATACAACACAATACAAGTACAATACAATGCAATACGATACGGTACAGTACAACACAATACAAGTGCAATACAATGCAGTACAATACGATACAGTACAGTACAATACAACACAGCACATGCACAATCTGATACGGTACAACAAAGTTTAATACAATGCGATACAATACAATACAATACAATACATTGCAATGCAGTGCGACCCAACACAATACAATACAATACAGTATAATGTATTATGATATGATATAATACAATAATCAACACAATGCAGTATGCAGTGCAGTACAATATACAGCACAGTACAGTATACAATATAACGCAAAACAGTGTAGTGCAGTGCAGCATTGTATAATATACAACACAATACAATATTCAATACTCACAATACAATACGCAACACAGTACGATAGCCAGTATAGTACAATACAATGCAGTGTAGTGCAACGCAAGACAATACTGTGCAATACAATGCAATACAGTGCAATGCATTGCAATGCAATAAATAACAACATACCATTACACTGCGACACAATAAGTACAATACAGTATGTGGAGTGATGGCCTAGAGGTAACGCGTAACCTTGAGTGGTGGTCTGGACGCTAGTCATTCGGATGAGACGATAAACCGAGGTCCCTTGTGCAGCATGCACTTAGCGCACGTAAAAGAACCCACGGCAACAAAAGGGTTGTTCCTGGCAAGATTCTGTGGAAAAAATCCACATCGATAGGAAAAACAAATAAAACTGCATGCAGGAAAAAATGCAAAAAAAAAAAAAATGGGTGGCGCTGTAGTGTAGCGACGCGCTCTCCCTGGGGAGAGCCACCCGAATTTCACACAGAGAAATCTGTTGTGATAAAAAGAAATACAAATACAAACAAATATACAGTGCATCCTTATTCATCATCCAACAGGAAATTGAGTTCACATCCCACAGGTCCGTCACTCAACCCCACACAAAAACCTCTGCCTTCAGCCGAGTCAAACACACACAAAACATGAAAAACAAGAGAGGCAAGGCCTTCAAGATTCACTTGTGATAAATTAAGTCCCCTAGCATTAATTACAGAGTAATTTCCCTTTTTTTTTACTCTCTGCACCAAAACGTTTGCAAAATTAAAAAAAATTCCATGCTTAGCAAAAGAAGTTGCTGTTTGAACAAAAAATGATAATAATGACTCCTCTTGTTGTTGTGTCAGAATAAGAGGTCAGAGGTGCAGTAAATGCAGTTTGCATATAATTAGGCTTCTTTTTTTTAATTTTTTGTGCCCATCCCAGAGGTGCAATATTGTTTTAAACAAGATGACTGGAAAGAACTGAATTTTTCCTATTTTTAGGCCAAATTTGGTGTCAACTGACAAAGTATTTGCAGAGAAAATGTCAATGTTAAAGTTTACCACGGACACACACACACACGGACACACACACACACACACACACACACACACACACACACACAACCGAACACCGAGTTAAAACATAGACTCACTTTGTTTACACAAGTGAGTCAAAAAGGTTGGACCGAAAGGTAAAAAAAAAAAAAAAAAAAAAAGAAAGAAAGGAAAGCAGCAGATATAATGTTGGAATACACACCAGCAAGCAATACAAAACAGCGACTTCTTCATTTTACCACACAACCCCACCCCTCCCTCCAAACACACATACACACGCTCGCGCGCGCGCACACTGCTTTTCTTCTTTAAACACACACACACACACACACACACACACACACACACACACACACTTTCAACGTTATGATTGGGGGAGGGTGGTGGGGAGACGGAATGACTGGCAACAGAGACCGGTGTAGCAGGTTGAACTGTACCCCCTGGTTAGTTTATACCCCGGGTGTCAAACAAATAGCCCAGGCCTTGTCATACCCTTCGTGGTAAGAATATACCCCCCCCCCCCCCCCCCCCCCCCCCCCCCCCCCCCCTGTGTGCACTTGGCTCAACCCGCCGGTCTGTGTCGCATTTATTTTTACATCACCTATAAGATTATTCAAATTTCAAGTTTCGCCGTTTTATTTAGCTGTTCACACTTATTGGTGCATGGAGGACTACTGTCAAATGATAAGTCCACGTCCCCAAAATGAGACATTCAGATACTCAGTACTATAGCTAGACATCAAGAAAGCACAAATATGTTCATAATGGTGATAATGATAATGATAGTATTTATATAGCGCTGAATCTTGTGCAGACACAAATCAAAGCGCTTTCACATCAGTCATTCACATGCATGCATAACTCTAAAACTGAAGAAACCGAAGACAAGGAAGAAGCAGGGTAGGGAGGCTGGCTATTTTGTGAAGAGGTGGGTTTTACGGCCAGACTTGAAAGAGCTGAGACCTGACGAAGCGAAAGAGGAAGTTCATTCCAAATACAAGGTCCAGAGATGAAGAAAGAACGGCGTCCAACAGTGGAGTGTTTTAGACTACAATTTGTATTTTAATGAACACAACATTTGCAAATTTACTTAATAGCAGATAAAACTTTAAATTTACTGATAGCTAACAACGCTTTTCTGTTTCCTTTGTACAATTTAAAAAACAACAACCTGTCTTTGAAGACAAATATTTTTAGGCACATACTCGTTTAATTACACTTACTGTTTATGAATGTTATTTGATGCAGTTGATAATATGGTTCATCAGCTGTCATGATAAAATTGAAGTGCAACGTTGTGAGCACAGTATAAGCTTTAAGCTTGTTGATGCTCTTTTGGCATTCATTGCATTGTAATAGTGTGTATTGTTGAACAATTAAAGATTATTTAAACCAATTATACTTGGGGCATTCCATTATAAGATAGCATTCATCCCCATTCAAATCCCTATTACAAATCTCACATAACCCTAGCTCTTGTTGTGTGTCACTGTGTCATCTTGTATTTGTATTTTGTATTTCTTTTTATCACAACAGATTTCTCTGTCTGAAATTCGGGCTGCTCTCCCCAGGGAGAGCGCGTCGCTATACTACAGCGCCACCCATTTTTTTTTTTTTGTTTTTTTTTTTTGTATTTTTCCTGCGTGCAATTTTATTTGTTTTTCCTATTGACGTGGCTTTTTCTACAGAATTTTGCCAGGAACAACCCTTTTGTTGCCGTGGGTTCTTTTACGTGCGCTAAGTGCGTGCTGCACACGGGACCTCGGTTTATCGTCTCATCCGAATGACTAGCGTCCAGACCACCACTCAAGGTCTAGTGGAGGGGGAGAAAATATAGGCGACTGAGTCGTGATTGGAACCAGCGCGCTCAGATTCTCTCGCTTCCTATGCGGACGCGTTACCTCTAAGCCATCACTCCACTTATCTTATTTCTATTTCCAACTTAGGATTACAAAGCATATCTTTAACAGAAGCAACTTTATGCCTCTAGGAGAGAAAAAAAACTTCGCACTCAAACATAATATCAGTTACAACAGAATTACAACAGATGTTCCATATAATTAAAGAATTTTTTTTTTTTTAATCAACGCGCAATTTTGCAATAATGATAAGACAGTAATCAGTATTATTCAGCCAACAAGTACTCTGGTTGCTTTGAACTTTTCACGTTTTCCCTGTAGGGTAAATGTGGAGTGATGGCCTAGGGGTAGCGCGTCCGCCTAGGAAGCGAGAGAATTTGAGCGCGCTGGTTCGAATCACGGCTCAGCCGCCGATATTTTCTCCCCCTCCATTAGAACTTGAGTGGTGGTCTGGACGCTAGGCATTCGGATGAGACGATAAACCGAGGTCCCGTGTGCAGCATGCACTTAGCGCACGTAAAAGAACCCACGGCAACAAAAGGATTGTTCCTGGCAAAATTCTGCAGGAAAATCCACTTCGATAGGAAAAACAAATAAAACTGCACGCAGGAAAAAATACCAAAAAAATGGGTGGCGCTGTAGTGTAGCGACGCGCTCTCCCTGGGGAGAGCAGCCCGAAGTTCACACAGAGAAATCTGTTGTGATAAAAAGAAGTACAAATACAAACAAATACAAATTTTTTGTGGGGAACAAAAATCCCTCCCAGTTCACCCGGCCTACTTTCTAGGGCTGTAATTCTTGGAAGTGTCACACCCTTCCAATATCAATGTATTCCAGGGGGAAAGAGAAGGGTAGAAATAACCCAGAAGTTGGTCTAGGCCAATCCATACCCCAGGTATAAAGTAGCCTACGTTAGTTTATATCGGGGTATATTCTCACCCTGTTCTTACACACACCGTCTTCGTATATTTTTGAGAGTTTGAAAGCGAAATGATGAAAAATGATGTACCGAAAAATGTGTTGGAGCAATTACTGGCGACTATTCTGGAATATTTTGTAGTTTGCTGTCTGTAGAAGGGCGATATCGGATGAAATGAAGCTGACGTGAAAGAAAAGAAGAGAGAGAGAGAGAAGAAGAAGAAGTTTGATGCTGGTCGGGTACCATAGAAAAATCACGGAGACAAGATGCATTACATCAGAACTTCGAAACAGGGTGAGGTGGGAGAGAGATGATGATCAAGATCAATGTATTGTGGAAGATAGCGCTGTACCACAGCCCCGTGTTTCTGTCTGAATGGAAAAAAAAAAAAAAAGAAAAAAAAAAAAAAGCCATGGGTCCAGATTGCATTGGTGGTTGAATCCTCAAGCCGTGCTCCTCTCAGCTATCCTGTCTTTTTCAGTATTCTCCACTGATATAGGGGTGTGGGGGGGGGGGGGGAGGCGGATGGGGGGTTGGAGAGAGAGGGGTGGTGGTGGTGATTGGGGGTTTTTATTGAGAGAGTGGAGAAAGGCGTCCACGCATATCTTTGCACTCGCTTCACTGCTGCCATTTCCGTCACGTTGTGCCAAGCACCTTGGTTTTCTGGCCGGCCTTTTCAGAACCCACTCGACAACACCTTTGTGAGTTAGGGTGGTGACTGTTTCGATGTCAAAGGGCCTTTTTTTTTTTAACACATGCCGGCATGCGTATGGACTTAGACTTTTTAGAATGTGTGTGTGTACTTGTGTGTACTTGTGTGTCATGTTTGTGTGAGTGCTTGTGTGTGTGTGTGCGTGATTGTATGTCATGTGTGTGCGCGTGTTTGTATGCGCGCACACACACACACACACACACACACACACACACACACACACACACCTACACGTACACACATGCATGCACGACCGCAAACACACACACAGTAAAGAAAAACAAAAAAACAAACATTTATACATACATACACAATGTATGTGCGTGTGCGTTTTCTTTCTTTAGTTTAACGTCTTTTCACTTTGAGTGATATTAGAATGTGTGTGTGTTTGTGTGTGTGTGTGTGTGTGTTCGCATGCGCGCGTGTGTTCATTTGTGTTTGCGGTCGTGCGTGCGTGTGTTTCGCTTGCTAAAGGTATGTCAGCATGATCTTGTCATGCATCTTTCATGTGGGGTAAGCATGTCAAAACTGACCGATTTGTGAAGTTATATACGAACGGGTGTTTCAAACATACGCTTGGGACAAATTAAAACAATAGTACACCTGAATTACTTCCTTATCAAATAGAACAAACCATCACGTTTACAAAAGCATCAAGTCAAAATCTGAAAATCGATATCCTGATCCTCATCCGCCTAATATCGCTGCTAAAAAAAAAAAAAGAAAAAGAAAAGATGGCTCAGGCGCAAAGCGACTCATTGCGTGGTGGAGAGTCGCAAACATACACTGTGTTTCCACCCAGCTATGAGGTCAAAAGATATTTCTTAATTATTTAACTCTCTCCATACGAACGGCGAAAGAGACGACGTTAACAGCGTTTCATCCCAATTACTATCATCAAAATGTTGCAAGCGGAATGCTCTAATACTGAAGAGGTGAATGTTGACAAAGAATACCACAATTCTGACGACGGAAGCTAAAGGTTGGGTCATTCAGACACCCACTGGACATCCGAGGGGTCTGTGTAGAGGAGAAGAGAGGACTGGCCGTACTGAGTGAGTTAAAAAGGAGGAAGAGTGGGGTTTAGCGGGTGGGGGTGGGGGGTTACATCAAAATGAACACAATAATACAGGAGTATTTACAACAACAACAACAACAACAGCAAAGATACATATCAAATTGAACGACTAAACTACACACAAGAAATAGTGGTGAATGAAAGGAGAGAGGGGTTTTGAGATGAGGTGAATTTCTACCAACGGTTGCAATGACCGCTGTGCAATTAACCAACAATAATTGATAATTCAGTTGAATATGTGACTGGATTAAACGTGTGCTAGAGTGTGTATGTGTGCGTGATGCAACATTTTAGTTTTGAAATATTGTACCAATAGTATATTGTTATATTGTCAATGATGAATCTTATTGTGCTGTTTTTATAACTATCTTTTATTCCGCGTGTGTGCCCGTAAGGATTTTATGTGCGATTTACTCTCTTTTTATATATATATATATATTCCTTTATATCATTTGTTTATTTAGTTATATGTTTGGTTAGTTATTTTGTCTACTGAGATTAATACACATATGCTTCACTCTAAGCTGACATCTAAGCATGTCATGTCTTTTTATGTATCCATAATTATTGAATGACCGTGATTCTCGTGTATTGTTTGTGCTGTCTACACCACAATTGAAATTCTTTTTTTTTCTTTCTGAAGATAACGAAGTATTTTGTATTCTGTTGTTGTTGCTGGCTGGTCGTGTTGTCCTCTGGTCAGACTTGGAAGAGAGGAACATCGTGGGGACCTCAGCATCACCTTGGGTGAGTCCCTTTTCGTTTCCTCTGTGTGTGTGTGTGTGTGTGTGTGTGTGTGTGGTTGGGTTGATGGTTGTGTTGTGGTGTGGTGTGTGTGTGTGTGTGGTTGGGTTGGTGGTTGTGTGTGTGTGTGTGGTTGGGTTGATGGTTGTGTTGTGGTGTGGGTGTGGGTGTCCTGTCTTGTTGCTTCTTTTTCCCTCTTTTTTTCCCCTCATGTCCGTGTCTGAAACTCACTCTCTGTCTCCGTTCTTCCTTTTTCTATATCCGCCTCTCTCTCTCTCTCTCTCGCTTTCTCTGTCTCTGTCTCTGCTTCTTTATCTCTCGTCCTCTCTCTGTGTCACACACACACACACACACACACACACACACACACACACACACACACACACACACACACACACACACAAACCTCTTGGTAGATTACACAATCGCGCTTTAAAAACCAGTTGTTTTAAAAGTCCTAATCATTAACTCTAAACCATAACAGGTCACTTGATATTCCCCACACTGAAGCTAAAACGTGACCACAGTAAGGATGTCTTTGTGCACAAAATAGTTAGTATCTGGCAAGACATATCAATCAGTTGTTGACTGCTTCGAAGTCAACGACAGAATGCATTTTCATAAACTGACGATGGCTCTTCCCAAGCTATAACTTTTCAAATCAAGTATTATATATAAAGTGCGTGTGGGGGAGGGGGGGGGGGGGTGCGGGGTTTTACTTACTGGAACGATTTGATATGATATCCTAACAAATAACATTTTCAGACAGTGTGTGTGTGCCTTGTTTCTGTCTCTCTTTGTCTGTCTGTCTGTCTGTCTGTCTCTGTCTCTGCATCTCTGTGTGTCTGTTTGTACCCCCTCTCTTTCTCTGTCTGTCTGTCTGTCTATGCATGTCTCTGTGTGTCTCTCTGTACCTCCTCTCTTTGTCTGTCTGTCTGTCTCTGTCTCTGCCTGTCTCTGTGTGTCTCTCTGTATCCCCTCTCTTTCTCCGTCTGTCTGTCTCTCTGTCTCTCTGTCTGTCTGTCTCTGCATGTCTCTGTATGTCTCTCTGTGTCCCCTCTCTTTCTCTGTCTGTCTGTCTGTCTCCCTCCCTCCCTCTCTATATCTATCCCCCTCACACACACACACACACACACACACACGCACACACACGCACACACACGCACACACACGCACACACACACACACACACACACACACACACACGCACGCACGCACGCACACACACACACACACACACGCACACGCACACACACGCGCGTGCACGCACGCACACATACAGACACATACGCGCGCGGGCGGAGTCTTAATCCCTACTCTTCCTTTAGAACCCTCCGTGTGATGGATAGACACACGGGATGTTTAGCATCCGGCAGACGACCGAAAACCCTCTTACCACTTACCGCTTAACCTCCAGGCTACGAAGTTAACCCTTTGACGTCTGGACATTGATGACATACGTGTGGTATGAATTGAATAACCTGGGGGTACTGCTCTTTGTTAGGAGTTTCAGTGTCAGTTTCAGTAGCTCAAGGAGGCGTCACTGCCTTCGGGCAAATCCATATACGCTACACCACGTCATGCCAAGCAGATGCCTGACCAGCAGCGTAACCCAACGCGCTTTGTCAGGCCTTGAGAAAGAAAATTAAAAAAATAAAAAGATAAATAAATAATATAATTAAAAAATGAATAAATAAATAAATAATAATAATAATAATAATAATGATAATAATAATAATAATAATGAAAATAAAATAAATAGATAAATAAATAAATAAAATAAATTTTAAAAAAAACAATGGTGATAAATAAGCAAATAAATGTATATATTTTTGTTTTTTGATTAGGGTTTAGCAGAAGTGAAGTGGTTAATTATCACACGCCAAATCGTCTTCGGCCTGAGCGTGCACGAGCGTTTGTGGGTGTGCTTGGGTGGGTGGGTGGGTGTGCGTGTGTGTGTGTGTGTGTGTGTGAGAGAGAGAGAGAGAGAGAGAGAGAGAGAATGAATGAATGAATGAAACTTTATTTTCCAACGGTGAAGACATTAGCACTTTGGCCGACTTACACATCTGCCGTTGATCTAAGAGACACACAAACACATACGCATATAAGTGTTGTTATACTTAATACATGTATGATGTACAAGTATAACGCAGCATCAAACTGAGAGACACAACATTGCTCACATGTGTACGAAACGGAAGCGAGTAACACACACACACACACACACACACACACACACACACACACACACACACACTAAGACACCAAGGGAAAAACAACAACAACAAAACCCTAACATGAATGCTACACACGAATGATTCAAGTGAAATTAACACAGAAAAAGTAATGATAAAATTTAAAACACAGATGTAAGAGACATAAAAAAAAAAAAAGCAAATAAGGCGACGGGTAATAGGGATATGGACAGACGGACACGTTAAGAGAGAGAGAGAGAGAGAGAGAGAGAGAGATGTCAGTGCGAGAAAAAAACCAAAAAAAACCCAAAAAAACAAACCAAAGAGTTGTGTGAGGATGGTTCACAATTTGTAATACATGTAAGTATACAGAATCGTAGACATGACCAGACAAGAGTTTGATTTCGTCAGTTTGTGTCCACTGTAAGGAGAACATATTCAGATCTCTGAAAACAATGTTCTATGGCGTGATACGTTATCAACTGATTAAAGAGATTAAGAGAGAGAGAGAGTTGTTGTCGATGTGTGTGTGAATAGAATAGAATAGAATACTTTTTATTGTCATAAAACCTTAAAGTTTATAGACACAATGAAACATAAACATGAGCATATTAAGAAGAGAAACATTCATGAACAAATTTCGCCAGCCTTGGCTGTATTTCTGTTAGAAGGATCAATTCACTAGGCTTTGCATTTGGACGACATATATCGATTAGGAATCTGTGTCTGTAAGTATTGTACTTTACACAATTGTCTAAAAGGTGATCTCATCTTCTAAACTGTTACAAGTATTACACAGTCTTTGTTCTTTCGGTATATTTTTATATCTTCCCTGTTCGATTTGTAAGTCATGGGCGCTGATTCGTAACATGGTCAATGCTTTCCTCTGTGTGTGTGTGTGTGTGTGTGTGTGTGTGTGTGTGAGTGAGAGAGAGAGTAGTTGTAGATGTGTGAGTAAAAGTATGTGTGAGAGTGAGTGTGCGTGAATATGTGAGTGTGGGTGTTTGTGTTCTCGAGAGTATAGACATGATGTGTGGGTTTTCGCCCTGTACATTCACATGCGCGTACATGTGTGTGGTGGTGGGTGTGGGGGTGGAGGGGGAGGGGGAAGAGGGGGGGGAGGGTGGGGGGCAGACTGTTTCGTACGACAGACGTAAACTTTTTTTTTTTTTTTTTTTTTAAACATCAGCTCTATTAAAACCTGCCGTGTGTTACGTCGTCGGTATTTCATGACAGTAAAATTTGTGTTGTGTGCGCATCTACATCTCCGGTTGATCTCAATCCTTCTCCACATTTGCCCTCCCCCCTGCGATGAGAAAATCGAGTTATTCACGCGCGAGCCCTCTAAACATTTTTACATCGATGTGTTTCTATTTATTTCTCAGGTAGCACAGAATTGAATGACGAAGAGAAATGTTGGCCCGATTGACATCTTTTCCAGATTAAAGTAGAAGAGAATCGAGCAGGATGATTTCCATTTCCATACAGGCAAACTAAGTGGATTCATTCCCAATGCTACACACGTAAATACGGGTGGTGGAATGGTGGCAAATACGGGTGGAATGATGCAAACACGGGTGGGTTGGCGTCGTGGTGTGTGTAGACGATGACGCCGCAATTTTGACCCGGGCGGCAGAGCGAAAATTCATTGCGGGTTTTGTTTGTTCACGAACAGCAACTCCCGTTTGTTCCGCCCCCCCCCCCCCCCCCCCCACCCCAACCCCTTATTTTCACTTCCTCTTACATCTCTCTGTCTCTGTCTGTCTGTCTGTCTGTCTGTCTGTCTGTCTGTCTGTCTCTCTCTCTCTCTCTCTCTCTCTCTCTCTCTTTCTCAACCTCTCTCTCAACCTGATTCATAAGTTCTCCAACAACCTCTTTGTAAATTCTGCATTGAGCGCTTCATAAGATCTCTGCATGTGCGCTTAATAAGTTCTCCAATAACCGCTTAATAAGTTCTCCAATAACCGCTTAATAAGTTCTCTAATAACCGCTTCATAAGTTCTCCAATAACCGCTTAATAAGTTCTCTAATAACCGCTTCATAAGTTCTCCAATAACCGCTTCATAAGTTCTCCAATAACCGATTCATAAGTTCTCCAATAACCGATTCACAAGTTCTCTAATAACCGCTTCATAAGTTCTCTAATAACCGCTTCATAAGTTTTCTAAATGAGCGCTTCATAAGTTCTCCAATAACCGCTTAATAAGTTCTCTAATAACCGTTTCATAAGTTCTCCAATATTTATAACCGCTTAATATGTTCTCTAATAACCGTTTCACAAGTTCTCTAATAACCGTTTCACAAGTTTTCTCAATGAGCGCTTCATACGTTCTCCAGTAACCGCTTCATAAGTTCTCTAAATGAGCGCTTCATAAGTTCTCCAATAACCGTTTCATAAGTTCTCTAATAACCATTTCATAAGTTCTCCAATAACCGCTTCATAAGTTCTCCAATAACCGCTTCATAAGTTCTCTAATAACCGCTTCATAAGTTCTCCAGTAACCGCTTCATAAGTTCTCCAATAACCGCTTAATAAGTTCTCCAATAACCGCTTCATAAGTTCTCTAATAACCGCTTGATAAGTTCTCTAATAACCGCTTCATACGTCCTCCAATAACCGCTTTATAACTTCTCCAGTAACCGCTTCATAAGTTCTCTAATAACCGCTTCATAAGTTCTCTAATAACCGCTTCATAAGTTCTCCAATAACCGCTTAATAAGTTCTCCAATAACCGCTTAATAAGTTCTCCAATAACCGCTTCATAAGTTCTCTAAATGAGCGCTTCATAAGTTCTCCAATAACCGCTTCATAAGTTCTCTAATAACCGCTTCATAAGTTCTCCGCCAATGAGCGTTTCGTGAGCTTCACAGAACCAGAAAACGACACCTGTTTCGCAACTCAGGAAGAGTTCAGTAGTCTTTTCCAAGGAAATACCCCCCTCTCTCTCTCTCGCTGCCGCTCTTTCCCTCCTCAACTTCCCCTCCCGTAGACTCGAACAGAAAGAAAAGAAAAAGTCAGTCAAAGAGATCGACATCGCGATGAGCAAAACATTACTTTTCCAGTCTCCGCAGAGCTCGTGTCTTCCAGCGCCGGAACGACTGAATGCTCTAAGCACGACAACAAAGGAACATCCGATCCCCATTGGAGTCAAGTCTCCCAACACCTACGCGCGGGGTTTGACATGTGTGGGAAAGGGGTGTGGGGAGAGGGGTAGGGGTGGGTGGGGAGTGGGGGGGGGGCTGATGGGAAAGTGAGTGTTGTGGGGGGGGGGGGGCTGGTGGAGGAGTCATGAGCCAAACCTTTCTACCCGAACCAGTCTGTAAGAATATGGCTGATCTGTGCTTGATGCTGTTGGTGTGTGGGTGTGGGTGTGTGTGTGTGTGTGTGTGTGTGTGATGCTGTTGGTGTGTGTGTGTGTGTGGGTGTGTTTGTGTGTGTGATGCTGTTGGTGTGTGGGTGTGGTGTGTGTGTGTGTGTGTACGTGTGCGTGTGTGTGTGACAGAGGGGGAGAGAAAGAGAAAGGGGGGGGGGGAAGAGAAAGAGAGAGAGGGGTAAGAGAGATAGAAAGAGAGAGCGGAGGAGAGAGAGAGAGAAAGAGAGAGAGGAGGGGGTGGAGAAAGAGATAGAAAGACCGACAGAAACACACACACACACACACACACACACACACACACACACACAGAGAGAGAGAGAGCTGCTTCGTTCATTAATTGGGCGAATAATATGTAGTCCTGCTCATGAACTAGGCAAACTTTGTCACAGAGAGAGGGAGAAGAGAGAGAAAGAGAGAGAGAGAGAACGAACGAAATTGTTTTAATGAACTTTGGCCATGGACCACAATTCAAAACCAGGGGACTGGGGGTGGGCATGGGAAGGGGTATTATAACACTTGAATAGATGACACAATATCATAATATTCATGGACTTGACATTAATTCTACTTAATTAGGTCTAAGTATATGATTTCTCCTTTTGATCGCATGGAAAATAAATTTTGATACATGGAAATTTCTCTGCGTGTTGTTTGATCGGAGAAGTGAACTAAGAGACATGTTTAAACAGTCTGTAAGAAATGTTGTCCGTAAATCATTATATACAGAACAAACAAACAACAAATGGTATTCATCTTCTAGTTCACCTTGGCAAAAAAGGACAATGCTTTAAAACATCATTTTCAGTGTACCTATTAACTCACTCAGTACGGCCAGTCCTCTCTTCTCCTCTACACAGACCCCTCGGATGTCCAGTGGGTGTCTGAATGACCCAACCATTAGCTTTCGTCGTCAGAACTGTGGTATTCCTTGTCAACATTCACCTCTTCAGTATATGAGCGTTCCGTTTGCAATATTTTGATGATGGTAATTGGGATGAAACGCTGTTAAAGTCTTAACTCCCGAGAGCAAGGTTTCGGTTGCGCCCCTTTTCTCTGCATTCAAATTTTGTATTACGTGTAGCTGACACATTTTGTACTTTCCAAAGTCAATTCAGGTCTAGATTGGAAGCTGCTAGGCAAATCTCGCTCTCTGCCATAAATGAAGCCAAACCGTAGCTTTATTAGGCTTTTATTTTGAATAAACCTTCACCGACGTCACAGTGTCAGACTCTGGTGAGAAACTGGCTTGATTCAAATCGCCCGCCATTTATAGTCCGGTTCAGGCTTTAACGTCGTCTCTTTCGCCGTTCGTATAGAGAGCGTTAACATTGTTATTTAAAGGAAGCACATTAAATCGGGCCTGAGACAACAGAGAGAGAGAGAGAGAGAGCCGATGATAAAGAACTACAACAAGAGGGAAAATCTTCATGGCTCACGCGTGATGACTGCTACACAACAACAACAACAACAAAACCTATAACGCTGACGATGGAGGTGGGGGGGGGGAGGAGAGGGGAGATGGAGAGTGGGGGCTGGGGGGGGGGGGTTGCCAGTAACATACATTTTACGATCCAAATGCGCAGTTCAGCTCACCATCAGAAACAAGAGTGTTTGTGGAAATGAACGTTGTGTGCTTGAAACCGAGCAGTTCTGTCTTATTAAGCATCTCACATCGATCAGCAATTAGTTATTTTACGATCACCAAAAAAAAAAAACCCTAAACAACTGCTACTAGTACTTCTTCTACAGCTACAACTACTACTACTACTGCTACGACCATAATATACTACTACTACTACTACTACTACTGCAGTTCAGTTAAGTTACTCAAGGATGCGTCACTGCATTCGGACAAATCCTTAAACGCTACCCCACCATATCTGCTAAGCTCATGCCTGACCAGCAGCGTAACCCAACGCGCTTGATTACCACTGCAAATAATGACGATACCAATGATATCAATACTAATGATAATGATACTACTACTACTACTACTACTACTACTAATAACAATAATATTAATGGATACTTATATAGCACACTATCCAGAAATCTGCTCTAGGTGCTTTACAAAAACGCTTTTGTTAACATACACCAAAATGTGACTACACACACACACACGCACGCACGCACACGCACGCACGCACACACACACGCGCACACACACACACACACACACACACACACACACACACACACACACTGCATACATACATTTTAACATACATGTGTATCTAACAGCTACCCTAACACATACGCACACATAGGCAGGCACAAACTTACATAAGCACACGCACACACAATACACATTCATATACATACATGCATGTAGTTATGTACACATACATATATATATACACACATAGTAAAGCACAGCTAATGCAAAGGAAGTGGACCTGCCACAATTGAACTTACTGCTGAGGGAAAAGGTGAGTTTTGAGACGAGATTTAAAAGATGCGAGGGAATCAGAATGACGGAGGTTATCAGGGAGCTTGTTCCACGAAATGAAGGCTTTTATAGTGCAGTACCCCCATCTCAGATAGGGCTCATCGCGCTTCACAATAAAATATACAAATTTGAGAATAAGTGACATTATAACTATTATTTATTTATTTATTTATTTACGCTTATAGTTGACTTCATCAAGTTTTTGCGCCTTATACATATTATTAGTAGTGGTAGTAGTTTGGGTGTTTTTTTATGTATTTATCTATTATTTATTCACCCTTTTTTTTTCTTTTTTTTCTCTCAAGGCCTGACTAAGCGCGTTGGGTTACGCTGCTGGTCAGACATCTGCTTGGCAGATGTGGTGTAGCGTATATGGATTTGTCCGAACGCAGTGACGCCTCCTTGAGCTACTGAAACTGAAACTGATATAGAAGCATACACGCACAAAAATTCAACACAGGCAATATCACAGTCTCACATCACGTAGGGCCCAATCACGGCAAAATAATAATAATAATGATAATAATAATAATAATAATAATGGTATTTATATAGCGCTGAATCTTGTGCAGAGACAAATCAAAGCGCTTTCGCACCAGTCATTCACACGCATGCATAACTCTAAAACTGTAGAAACTAAAGACAAGGAAGGGCAGGCAAGGGAGGCTATTTTGGGAAGAGGTGGGTTTTAAGGCCAGACTTGAAAGAGCTGAGTGTGGAGACTTGACGAAGCGAAAGAGGAAGTTCATTCCAATCGCCAGGTCCAGAGACAGAGAAAGAACGGCCGCCAAAAGTCGAGTTTTTGAATCTGGGTATGCGTATAAAATAATAACATTACGTTCACTGTAGTCAAAATATACACCAAGGAACATAAATTTCACCAAAAAAAAAATCACAGATACATACAAATGAACATAAAAGAACACACCTAACAGCAAGCATATGTAGATGGAAAAGTTTTACTGAGAAAAATACAGTTTGAAAAAAAAAAACATGTTTGAGTGCTCTCTTGAATTTAGATGTATCGAAGTTTCAAACCTTTTTTTAATTTTTTTTATTTATTTTTTTTTTTTCACGACTTTTCAGCTTCGATAAATGGAACAAAATTGCCTAACTCAATTTCGGCCTTATAGACACGACAGTCTCTCCAGACAAAATCCATTTCTTTAGGATGCCATCTCCGACACCACACAGTACAGACTGAAGGCCAATGGCCACCTTTCTGGTAGAGGTTGACATTTAGAAAAAATAATGATAATAAAATAAACTTTAAAGATATGTGTGGGAGGGGCTTTTCGTTGTCGAAACGAACGCTTAATATCGTAAAATTCCGAATTTTCTATCCAAATAATGGCTGCTTGTGTTCGTGAAAACAATTAACACGCGCATACGTGCTGCAGAATGTGAATTATGGACCGAGGTGTAAGTGAAGATTTCTTTAACTCTCTCCATACGAACGGCGAAAGAGACGACGTTAACAGCGTTTCACCCCAGTTACCATCATCAAAATATTGCAAGCGGAAGGCTCTTATACTGAAGAGGTGAATGTTGACAAAGAATACCACAATTCTGACGACGGAAGCTACAGGTTGGGTCATTCAGACACCCACTGGACATCCGAGGGGTCTGTGTAGAGGAGAAGAGAGGACTGGCCGTACTGAGTGAGTTAAAACAATGTTGAATCCGACAGTCGTCGGTGGACATTATGCAGTAACTGAAGAGGCCTGTGCCAGAGTATTTCTCTGAATGGAATCCAGGATCTTCCTTTCAGTAATATGTCATCGCGATGAGATTATCCATATCGAAGGGGTGGGGAGGAAGGTTGTAGGGGTTTGGAGAGGCGGGGGGAGGGGAGTGATGGTCAAGAGGTAACGCGTCCGCCTAGGAAGCGAGAGAATCTGAGTGCGCTGGTTCGAATCACGACTCGGCCGCCGATAATGTTCTCCCCCTCCATTAGACCTTGAGTGGTGGTCTGGACGCTAGTCATTCGGATGAGACGATAAACCGAGGTCCCGTGTGCAGCATGCACTTAGCGCACGTAAAAGAACCCACGGCAACAAAAGGGTTGTTCCTGGCAAAATTCTGTAGAAAAATCCACTTCGACAGGAAAAACAAATCAAAATGCACGTAGGAAAAAATACGAAAAAAAAAGGGTGGCGCTGTAGTGTAGCGACGCGCTCTCCCTGGGGAGAGCAGCCCGAATTTCACACAGAGAAATTTGTTGTGATAAAAAGAAATACAAATACCAGAGCTCACAGACCTACCAATACAAACAGACCTTTGATATAATTATATTCACTGTCCAGTTCTTTCGTCACAATTATGATCGGTGGGTGGGACCCACGGTCTCCTATGTAAGAGGCCTATAGATGTAGATCAACGGACAGACGGTCGCAGAACGATTCCAGCACTACCGACAGTGATGGACATTAACAAATAATGAGGCCAGGAGATGAAATGATTAACAAATAGTATAGAGTGGTAACTCGCTCCAATCACAAGGTACACAACTTCAAGTCAGTGCTGCTTACGCTACCAATTCAGCTAATACACAGGTAAATAAAAGATACTTTGGAACAAACCCAGACACTTCCTCGAAAGGGAAGCGCCGAGCCTGTCTTTATACCGATCATTTGACATGTGCACACAGCAGCAAAGACAGAAGAAATGTACAAACCCAAATGAGCTTTTATTCAAGACTGGCATAGCCTCTTTAATCCTGAACAAGCCACACAGAACACATGGACAATACAGAACAAACACATGGTTGCCTCGGTGGTTTTTCAACTGGAAATTAACAAATAATGAGGCCAGGAGATGAAATGATTAACAAATAGTAAAGAGTGGTAACTCTCTCCATTCACAAGGTACACAACTTCAATGGTGATGAACATTCAGACACGATGGATTCTTTCGACGACATCTTGTATACAACTTTCCGCACGCCCATTCTAGTCAAATCAGTACGTACCCTCTTTGAAATATTCGTATGCAGTAAACACGTTCAGAGTTTTAGTTTGTGTCAGTCAGTGTGTTCGGTCAAGAATTTTTTTCTTTTCTTTTCTTTTAACTGCGCACAAGAAATAGAATCTCAGGTTCTCAGTCACCCATTCCGGCAACGAAGCAGAGATGAGGCTAAATGACAACTCATCACATCTTCCCCCCCCCCCCCCCCCCCCCCCCCCCCATCATCTGCACCGTTTCAGTGGCATTACTCCTACGCCGCTCATTTAGATTCCTCCATACACGGCCACACCCGGGTTCGTCCGTCACAGTTCCAGCGTCGGCAGTGCGCAGGGAACCATCGATGTTAGGTCGCTAGGAGGCCACACACCAGAGGAGACCCTGCACTGCTGCTGAGTCACTTCGGTGGTGTTCAGTGGTGCCTGTTCTGATTTAACGTACTTTGGACACCACCTACTAAGCCCCCTACTAACGACAATAATGGCTCAGTCGCGTAGCCAGACTGAGTGAGCGTCCCCCCCAGGAACTCATCACATCTTGTGGAATCGATGCGAAACAAAAGGAACCGCCAAATAGTAAAAGAAGTTAAACGTTCACGATCAGGATTTCCGGATTAACACGGAAGACTTGCATCTCATATTGATGTGAGAGGATATACTTTTCGTTTCTCTATTTCCAGTCCAGATTCGGTAATGACAGAGTATTTCCGAATGAAATTGTTTAATTTGTTGAAGCTTAGCACGGACACGCAAACACACATGGACACGGACACGAACACACAGACAACATAAACGCCTGCAGCTTACAACAGAGACTCGGGTTGTGTGTAAACATACGCGGGAGCCAAAAATGTGCTGAATCTACATACCTTGTGGATAGAAATTGCAATCAATCACATGGATTCACTCTTAGATGGATGCCTCTAAATAAAACTATTTAATTATCATTATCATCATAGTCACAGAACATTTCACTGAAAGACGATATTTTCGTTCTCTCATGACTATATATATATATATATATATATATATATATATATATATATATATGAGAGAGAGAGAGAGTTTTACCATAAGATAATAAGATAATGATGTTATACATAATTTCGATAGTATACTTCAATGAAACATTCGGTGCGATCTGTGAGATAATAAACTGTTTCAAAAAACCTGACTTGTTGTCTAACAATTAGAAAATAAAATTTAAAAAAAACAAGACAGTATCGCCGACTTAGAAATAAACTATAATCGTAATTCATCAACTGAAAGGGTAAAAAAAAATAAAAATAAAATAAAATAAAAACCACCTTCCAAGACAGTAGAAATCAAACGGAAGTTATAAGGAGACTGACACTTGTTGTTGCTTTAATCAGACGAACATTCATGATGTCGATTTTTTTTTTTTTTTTAAAGCAGCACTAGGAAGAAGATGGGTTTTGTGAAAATGGAAAAAAGTAAGCATAATGTTTCATGACGTAGATTTGTCTTTCTTTAGAATACTTATAATGGGTGGCTTTTTTTTTTCTTTTTTTTTTTTTTTTTTTTGCTCTTTTTTTTTCATCTTGTTTATGAATACGACGTGCTTTTTTTTTTTTTTTTTAAAGTAAAAATGAACCGGCGAGTTAAAATAATTTGTCTCTCTAATATCAGCTTCTCTCTCTCTCTCTCTCTCTCTCTCTCTCTCTCTCTCTCTGTCTGTCTGTCTGTGTGTGTATGTGTGTGTGTATGGGTGGGGGCGTGTGGACGGGTGGGTGGGTGGGTGGGTGCACCCGGTGTATGCGTGCATTACTGTCGTAAGGAAACTCTTGCGGTGGGAGTAACAGCCACTTTGGGGATATTGTTCATCTCTGGCATATCACGGGTCTGGGTTTTTGATCATGGTCACTTTGTGTCGCCATGAAAGAAAAGCCCGTGGAGGAGGGACTGATTAACTGAACGGCCTTTGTGATTCTGTGTGCGGGGGGTGGGGGAGGGCAGGGGGGAGTGAGGAGGAGGTGGGGACTGAGGGGGGTGAGAGTAGGGGGGACAGGGGACGGGAAAGAGCGAGGGGGGCGAACGCGCGCGTCTTGTATGGTATCACCGGGTGCGTGAGTGTGTGTGTGTCTGTGTCTGTGTGTGTGTGTGTCCGTGTCTGTGTGTGTGTGTGTGTGCGCGCGCGCGCGTGGTGTTGTTATCTGCGTGCACGGAAGACTAGGTGGTGGTGAGCTCAAGTACGCGCATTCTCTTTCATTGTTCGGGAGAACCGTGTTCAATCCAGACTAGGTTCAGCCAACCTCAAAATCTTAATCTGTCCGTCGTAATGAAGGTCCTGCGAAAGAAATTCACAAACAGGGCTTGTAAGATTCTTCCTTGCTTGATTGCTGTGTGTGCAGTTAGAGACCCCCTTTTTTTTTCTTTTTGTGTGTGTGTTTATTTCGTGCTTACATTTTCATATAAAATATGCGTTAAAAAAAAAAAAAAAACTTGAGCAGTTCTTTTATACTGTCACTACTTCTTCTTCTTCTTCTGCGTTCGTGGGCTGCAACTCCCACGTTCACTTGTATGCACACGAGTGGGCTTTTACGTGTATGACCGTTTTTACCCCGCCATGTAGGCAGCCATACTCCGCTTTCGGGGGTGTGCATGCTGGGTATGTTCTTGTTTCCATAACCCACCGAACGCTGACATGGATTACAGGATCTTTAACGTGCGTATTTGATCTTCTGCTTGCATATACACACGAAGGGGGTTCAGGCACTAGTCAGGTCTGCACATTTGTTGACCTGGGAGATAGGAAAAATCTCCACCCTTTACCTACCAGGCGCCGTCACCGTGATTCGAACCCGGGATCCTCAGATTGAAAGTCCAACGCTTTAACCACTCGGCTATTGCGCCCGTCACTGTCACTACAAGTTGATATAATTATTTTGTCACGAATGCAGGCAACCTGCTGATACCTCTGCTCGGTACAGAAAAGCACCCGTACAAATGTTCTCATTACTTCAAAACGTATTTTCTTATTCTTCTGTTACTTCCTTTAATAGATTACCTTGTTTGTACTCCAGCACCCCCCCCCCCCCCCAACTCCTCCCTTTTGTATCCATTGATACATTATGACACCTACGTTTCTCATATAATATCCAATATCGGTTGAATGAATGTGATTAATACTTCACGTAGTTGCAGTTCTGATTTTTATACACGCACTCAAACAATCCCCGGAATATTCAGTCAACAAATATTCACTTTGTCTTAAATTTCTCACTAACTTAGACGTAGAGGTTGGACACATGAGGCAGTGCATTAAATCTTTCAGTGGGGCAGTATTTTCCACGATATTTGTTCTGCACTATTCAGTCAAACACAGTCTCAGTCATATGTGTCAGTGATTATTTACGTGACAGTACTCGGGTAGCGATACCGCTGGGAACTTTGTTTGAATTAACTCCCTTGTTCCTCACGATCTCCTCGTGTAAAGTGTAAACATCAGTCCTCTGCTCGGTACAGAAAAGCACCCGTACCACCAATGAATAAAAAACCCCAGAATCCAGCCTCGAAAAGGGAAGAAATTGAATGGGTCAAACTCAGCTCTACTACTACTGAACAGGTGGGGAAAATGTGCGCATTGATGGACTTGCCAATCAAACGGGGTCATTCCAGTCAAAAATGGTCTTGAACCCATTCGGTGCCACTCCCTTAAGTTTACCCCCCCCCCCCCCCCCTTTTTTTTTTTTTTTTTTTTTTTTTTTTTTGTTTGTTTGTTTGTTTGTTTGTTTGTTTTTTTTGTTTATTTGTTGTTTTATTCTATTGAAGTCGCCTGGAGAATTAATGTTCCTTAATATTTTTTCGCTTATGTTTTTCGCCTGGTTTAAGTTCGGGGGGGGGGGGGGTGGTGTGGGTGTGGGGGGGGGGGGTTGATGTTTGTTTTGGTTCTTTTCTCTTTTTTTGTTTGTTTATTTTTGTTTTTTGTTTTCTTAATCGTGTCGGCTAAGCTGACTTCATGTATGGTTGACAGAGAGAACGAAATTAAAGAAAGAAAGAAAGAAAGGTAAAACCGAAAGAATAACTGAGTCATAAAAACAAATTCCAGAAGAAAATGGTTTCGTTGATATCAGTTTGACAAACGATATAAACAAGACCAAACTAAATTAACCTATTAAAAAAAAACAACAACAGTATTAACGACACAAACAGTGAAGGAAATATAATGCAAATTATCTTGTCCACGAACACGTTTGGACATACAGATAATGGTCCCGGACTAAAACGTTGAAAGAAACATTTTTTTCAATACAAAAAAAAATCCATAAAATAAGGTTGAAATGGTTCCAGATGAAAATTAATTATCATATTCTTGTGACATATTCGGTTTTGATGAAGATGGGAATACTCCCACATAATATGTGTAATTTTTGTAAGGAAGAAAGAGATACAATTCTGCATTATTTATGGGAATGTAACCATGTACAACATTTTTGGAAGGAGTTTGTGAGATATTTAAAAGAAAAGTGTTTACATTGTGATAGACTTAACCTGAACGACACACTGGTGCTTTTTGGACATGACTAAATGAAAACTGATGAATGTTTCTCATATATCTTATTGATAGCTAAATTCTATGTATACAAATGTAGAATCAACAAAATAAAACCAACATTACAAATGTTCAAAAAAGACCTCAAACAGGCATATGAAGTAGACAAGTATGCCTTTAACATAACTATGGAATATAACAAGTTTGTGGAAAGATGGGCACTTTACAACTGTTTGATACAAGATTAAGCTTTTCAATACTACCTTGGAACTTTGACATTGAACATATATTGTTTTGCTGTTATAGATTTGTCAGTACTTAGAACTTAATTATATGCTTACCCTATACTTTCTAATGCACAAAACATATAAATTCTGTATCTGTAAACCTTTGTCTGAATAAAAAAAAATGTTGAAAAAAAAAAAAAACGTTGAAAGAAGTTTTTTTTAATGAAAATGTTTCAGTTTCAGTCTCTGAAGGGAGCGTCACTGCGTTCGGACAAATCCATACACGCTACACCACCACATCATCTTGGCAGATGTCTGACCATTAGCGTAACCCAACGCACTTAGTCAGGCCTTGAGTGCATGCGTACCTAACTGAGTGGATTTCTCCTACATAATTCCGCCAGAGGATAACACTCTCTCCTACGAAATGGAATTAAAGGAGAAAGAATCACCCCATGAAACGTAGCCGTATTCTGCCAAATACAAATGTTCTCATTACTTCAAAGCGTATTTTCTTATTCTTCTGTTACTTCTCTTTAATAGATTTCCTTGTTTGTACTCTGCTCTAGGAGAGAACGGGAAAAGGAAGCAGATGTGACTTACGCGGCTACCCAATAAGGTGGACAGACCTTAGATTACTCAGCATATGCTTTTATGGACACTCGAACATGGCTTGATACTTTTTTTTTTTTTTTTTTGTTTTTTTTTTTTTTTTTTTGCTGCTGTGTTTCTTTCTTTCTTTCTCTCTTTCTCTCTCTCTTCTCTCTCTCTTTTTTTCTTTCTTTCTTTCTCTCTTCTCTCTCTCTCTTCTCTTTTACTTTCTTTCTTTCTTTGTTTCTCTCTTTCTCTCTCTCTCTTCTCTTTTACTTTCTTTCTTACTTTATTTCTTCCTTTCTCTCTTTCTCTCTGTCTCTCTTCTCTTTTACTTTCTTTCTTTCTTTATTTCTTCCTTTCTTTCTTTCTCTCTTTCTTTCTTTCTTTCTTTCTTTCTTTTTTCCTCTCTTTTTCTCTTTCCTTCTTTTTTTCGTTCTTTCTTTCTCTCTTTCTTTCTTTCTTTCTTTCTTTTTTCCTCTTTTATCTTGTTACTATTTTGGTCAGTTAATATGGACACAAGATTAACAACAATGAGCAGCAAAAACAACAACTGCTTCGCTCTCTCAGGAGCCCCCCCTCTCAGAAAACTGCTGGCCATTATGAATCGAGAAAAGCAGGCCAGGACAGGACAGGCCAGAACAGGCCAGGGTTTGCAGGTACCTGGCTGCTGGCCGGTCTTGAAGTGCCTGTCTGGAAGTGTCGGTCTCTTCAGGCGGCCGTCAGGAGCCAGAGGCAGTGATGGTGGGCTCTCCAGGGAATGGCAGTGGCTGGATGGCCATAAACACCCCGTTATAGGAACTGCAGTGACTCTCCTGGCTTTTACTGCTGATTGGTTGGTTGTGTGTCTCCTGCCTACACTTCCCGTTCTGTTCCGGCTGCGTGTTTTTAAAGGGCCGTGTGTTTGAATATTGAACTGATGACGGAATAATTCAATGCTTCAGTTCTTATTATTATCATCATCATCATCATCATCATCATCAGTAATAGTGGCGTTGAGTAGCAGTAGTAGTGTTATCATAATTAGTTGTAGTATTATCATAACTAGTAGTAGTATAGTACCAGTCTTACCCAGATTCAAACACTCCACTGTTGGACGCCGTTCTTTCGCTGTCTCTGGACCTTGCATTTGGAATAAACTTCCTCTTTCGCTTCGTCAGGTCTCCGCACTCACCAGTCTTACCAGATTCAAACACTCCACTGTTGGACGTCTGTCTCTGGACCTTGCATTTGGAATGAACTTCCTCTTTCGCTTCGTCAGCTCTCGGCACTCAGCTCTTTCAAGTCTGGCCTTAAAACCTACCTCTTCCCAATATAGCCTCCCTTCCCCCTACCTCTTCCTTGTCTTCAGTTTCTTCAGTTTTAGAGTTATGCATGCGTGTGAATGACTGGTGTGAAAGCGCTTAGATTTGTCTCTGCACAAGATTCAGAGCTATATAAATACTATCATTATCATTAGTAGCAGTAGTTGTAGTACAGTTATGGTAGTATTGTTATTATCATTAGTAGTAATAGTTGTAGTATTGTTATTGTAGTATTGTTATTATAATTAGTAGTAGTAGTTGTAGTATTGTTATTATCATTAGTAGTAGTAGTAGTAGTTGTTGTATTGTTATAATCATTGGTAGTAATAGCTGTAGTATTGTATTGTTATTATCATTAGTAGTAGTAGTTGTATTGTTATAATCATTGGTACTAGTAGTTGTAGTATTGTTATTATCATTAGTGGTAGTAGTTGTTGTATTGTTATTATCATTAGCAGTAGTAGTTGTAGTATTATTATCATTAGTAGTAGTTGTTGTAGTATTGTTACTATGAAACAGCGAAGACAATAGGACATTGATGAATTATCATTAAATATGTCTGCGTTAATGTATCGAAGGAGGAAGGTGGCAGAATGGTTAAGACGCTCAGCTGCCAATACAGAGAGTCCGTGAGGGTGTGGGTTCGAATCCCGCTCTCGCCCTTTCTCCTAAGTTTGACTGGAAAATCAAACTGAGCGTCTAGTCTTTCGGATGAGACGATAAACCGAGGTCCCGTGTGCAGCACGCACTTGGCGCACTGAAAAAGAACCCATGGCAACGAGAGTGTTGTCCTCTGGCGAAATTACGTAAAATGAAATCCACTTTCATAGGTACACAAATATGTAAGCATGCACTCAAGGCCTGACTAAGCGCGTTGGGTTATGCTGCTGGTCAGGCATCTGCTCAACAGATGTGGTGTAGCGTGTATGGATTTGTCCGAACGCAGTGACGCCTCCTTGAGAAAGTGAAACTGAAACTGAAACGTATCGCCTTCCTTGCTCTCCTGTCTTCTGGAGGTGTCAAAAAACTAAAGTTTATAAAAACCTTTTTGGTGGCAATTGAATCCTCTTTGTTTTTACACGACGTTTTGGACCATAGGCCTATGGCCGAAACGTCGTGCAAAAACAAATAGGATTCAACTGCCACCAAAAAGGTTTTTATAAACTTTAGTTTTTTGTCTTTGAAGAACCTATGGTCCGAAACGTCGTGTAAAAACAAAAGGATTCAACTGCCACCAAAAAGGTTTTTATAAACTTTAGTTTTTTGTCTTTGAAGAACCTATGGTCCGAAACGTCGTGTAAAAACAAAAGGATTCAACTGCCACCAAAAAGGTTTGTTTTTTTTTATAAACTTTATTTTTTTGTCTTTGAAGAACCTATGGTTCGAAACGTCGTGTAAAAACAAAAGGATTCAACTGCCACCAAAAAGGTTTGTTTTTTTTTATGAACTTTAGTTTTTTGTCTTTGAAGAACCTATGGTCCGAAACGTCGTGTAAAAACAAAAGGATTCAACTGCCACCAAAAAGGGGGTTTTTTTTTTTATAAACTTTAGTTTTTTGTCTTTGAAGAACCTATGGCCGAAACGTCGTGCAAAAACAAATAGGATTCAACTGCCACCAAAAAGGTTTTTATAAACTTTAGTTTTTTGTCTTTGAAGAACCTATGGTCCGAAACGTCGTGTAAAAACAAAGAGGATTCAACTGCCACCAAAAAGGTTTTGTTTTGTTTTTTATAAACTTTAGTTTTTTGTCTTTGAAGAATCCTGCAGTCATTTTTGTCTTCTTCTGGAGGTGTGTCCAGCTTCGTTTGTTATGATTAAAATCCCCAGAATCAAAATGGATGTCGCTCTACAAGGACTTAACAACTTGTACAGATTTTCTATGATAGAAACGACACTGAATCCAGGCTTTGTTATATCTTGTTTCGTTTTTCCGAGAAAAGGGTGAAATAAGCGTCAGAATATTTCATGGCATAGAATTGATACTTTAACTCTTTCCATACGAACGGCGAAAGAGACGACGTTAACAGCGTTTCTCCCCAATTACCACCATCAAAATATTACAAGCGGAAGGCTCTTACACTGAAGAGGTGAATGTTGACAAAGAATACCACAATTCTGACGACGGAAGCTAAAGGTTGGGTCATTCAGACACCCACTGGACATCCGAGGGGTCTGTGTAGAGAAGAGAGGACTGGCCGTACTGAGTGAGTTAATCGAGGCATTAGCTCAGACGAGAACAAAATTAAGAGAACGTTTTAATTATCAACAATGTACTTTAAAGGCCAGCTATCGCTCTTCCAAAACATAATTTGGGATGTATGGGCACCATAAAGCGTCAAAAGTTTGTTCTGTAAAAAGCTCTCTAGTTCATCACTTTTCCTCTGCTTGCATGCTGGCTGAAAACTGTTCCAGCGTTGGCAAATATCAACGCCGATTAATTCGGTGGCGATTTTTTGTTTGTTTGTTTTGTTTTGTTTTGTTTTTCTCAACGAATGTTTCTTCCGAAGACGATTTTTTAAAAACAGTCTTCGAAGGTAAAAGGAGTTTCGGATGAATCATAAAACAACAACAACAAACTTAGCATCTCGTATGGAAGGTGCGACACATACATTTTGGAGACCGCTAACAGTAAAAATTGATAATGATAATAATGATGATAATAATAATCGGCAAAGATCAAAATAGTAATTTTATAAGCTATGGAGAGTAAACAAACAAATAAATAATATGTACACCGTACCGCAAATCATAAAAACTGCAGGATGACATTTGACCAACAGAAACAAAGGCATTAGTGTCAATACGTTTCCTGATGTAACTAATGTCTTAACCAGCCTCAGCTCAAATGATTACAGTTCTCCGTATTATTGTCGATGTCAACAGACCCGTCTGCCGACTTCAAGTGCGAAAACGACCGTTGTCCAAAACATCGAGAACATCAGCGGTCGTTTGAAATGTACCAAAAGTCTTAAAGAGAGCATGATTATTTGCATTTGCATTTTGCATTTGTATTTCTTTTTATCACAACAGATTTCTCTGTGTGAAATTCGGGCTGCTCTCCCCAGGGAGAGCGCGTCGCTACACTACAGCGCCACCCTTTTTTATTTGTTTTATTTGTTTTTCCTATCGATGTGGATTTTTCTGCAGAATTTTAGCCAGGAACAACCCTTTTGTTGCCGTGGGTTCTTTTACGTGCGCTAAGTGCATGCTGCACACGGGACCGCGGTTTATCGTCTCATCCGAATGACTATTATAGTGGGTTGTTGAGCAAACCTTTTGTTTCGTCTCTCTCTCTCTCTCTCTCTCTCTCTCTCTCTCTCTCTCTCTCTCTCTCTCTCTCTCTCTCTCTTCGATTCCATGAAATGTAGAATTTCGTGTACATTTGGATACATTTTACTGTCCATCCTTATGTCGATTTTATTTCGCATGTCTATTTCGTGCGTTTAGAATAAATACAAGGACACAACAAGAGAGGCAAGGCCTTCAAGACTCACTTGTGATAAATTAAGTCCCCTAGCATTAATTACAGAGTAATTTCCCTTTTTTACTATCTGCACCAAAACGTTTGCAAAACGAATAAAACTTCCATGCTTAGCAAAAGAAGTTCCTGTTTGAACAAAAAATGATAATAATGACTCCTCTTGTTGTTGTGTCAGAATATGAGGTCAAAGTGCCAAGTTTAGAGAATACAAAAAATATAAATATAACAGTAAATGCAGTTTGCATATAAATAGGCTTCATTTTTTTATTTTTTGTACCCATCCCAGAGGTGCAATATTGTTTTAAACAAGATGACTGGAAAGAACTGAATTTTTCTTATTTTTATGCCTAATTTGGTGTCAACTGACAAAGTATTTGCAGAGAAAATGTCAATGTTAAAGTTTACCACGGACACACAGACACACACACACACACACACACACACACACACACACACACACACACAGACAACCGAACACCAGGTTAAAACATAGACTCACTTTGTTTTCACAAGTGAGTCAATAAAAGGTACATTTGGAACCAACACAGCCACTTCCCAAAAAAGCAGCATTAACTTGAAGTTGTGTCCCATGGAGAATTACCACTCTTGACTTCATCAAGACTTTGCGCCTTATAGATATTATTATTAGTAGTAGCATTTTTATGTATTTATCTTTTCTTTTTTTTCTTTTTTAATTTATTGTTTTATCTTTTGCTCTTTTTTTTCTCAAGGCCGGACTAAGCGCGTTGGATTACGCTGCTGGTCAGGCATCTGCTTGGCAGATGTGGTGTAGCGTATATGGATTTGACCGAACGCAGTGACGCCTCCTTGAGCTACTTGATACTGATACTGACACTCTTTATTGTTTATTAACCCTTTACTCACCTAGCCCTCATTATTCTTTAATTTCGTCTTCTTCTTCTTCTTCTGCGTTCGTGGGCTGCAACTCCCACGTTCACTCGTATATACACGAGTGGGCTTTTACGTGTATGACCGTTTTTACCCCGCCATGTAGGCAACCATACTCCGCTTTCGGGGGTGTGCATGCTGGGTATTTACTTGTTTCCATAACCCACCAAACGCTGACATGGATTACAGGATCTTTAACGTGCGTATTTGATCTTTCGCTTGCGTGTACACACGAAGGGGGTTCAGGCACTGGCAGGTCTGCACACATGTTGACCTGGGAGATCGGAAAAATCTCCACCCTTTACCCACCAGGCGCCGTCACCGAGATTGGAACCCGGGACCCTCAGATTGAAAGTCCAACGCTTTAACCATTCGGCTATTGCACCCGTCATTATTCTTTAATTTCGAGATGAAAAGTTACGAGACGAAAGGAGTAAAGATAAAGAAGAAACTCATAAAGTTGTAACAGAAAAAAATGAAATGGACAAAAAAAAAAAAAAGAGATAAAAGTGATGATGAAATATGACTGCATCAAATGCTGCGACAGAAAAGAACAGTATCGAAAGAACATCAGGACGTAACAATGGTCAAACATGAATTTTTTTTTTTTTTTTTTTTAAGTCCAAATGCACCGAAAAATCTTGAGAGAGCACAGCCATAAGATACTTACCAGACTGTAGGAGAAGAATCCCAGCGACTGACAATAATACGAAGGACCTCATTCTGAAGAAGGCAGCGATAGTTGACAGTGGTACTGAAGAACAGCCGGACTAGTACGTGTTTGGGGATTTTCACGGATTTCAGTTTCTTTCCGAGGTTTTTTCTCGTGAACGTTTCACAGTTCGAGTCTTTCAGAAGCGATATACTAACCAAAAAAGAAAAAAAAAGTAATGTACTACCAAAAAATACTTATCAAAATCTCAATCTCTAGATGTGGACTTTTTTTTTTTTTTTAGGCCAGAACCAAAGAAGAGTCAGTACATTGAACTGTATTAGCCTCGGCTTCGACACCCTGAAATTCTCAAGTCTTTGTAGCGAGTAGTCGAAATCTGCGATCTCTGGTGTTTTATATAGTAGGGCAGCGCTGCCCACTTCCCATCTCTACCGGTGCCGTGCGCGTAGGAATCCACCCCGCACCAGATCTACCCCACGGACGTTTTTTTTTGACACGGTATATCGGTTGTGTTCTGTCATGTGGATTCGTTCTCGTCCTTAAAGATACCTCAGGTATGTATCACGGTTTAAGAGAATTGCGTGCTGTGAATGATTTTAACAGAATTATATATATATACTTACTTCAGGAAGAGGGGCTGAAAATGGCACTTCAAGACAAAAATCAAAGCTGTATTTTCTTACACCTCTGTAACCAGACCTACACTTGCAGAGAGAGAGAGAGAGAGAGAGCATAATTCCCAGGCATGCTGGTTAATCAGACAAATGACTTGATGCCCTGTGTAAATTCAACAACAACAACAACTACTACTATGACTACCATCACTACTTCTTCTTCTCCTCCTCCTCTTCCTCTTCCTTCTTCTTCTATTTTTCTCCCTCTTCCTGTTATTCTTCTCCTCCTCCTTCTACTCTCTCTCTCTCTCTCTCTGTCTGTCTGTCTCTCTCTCTCTCTCTCTCTCGGTCTGTGTGTGCCTATATGTTTGTCTTTGTCTGTCCCTGCCCCTCTTTGTGTTTCTGTTTCTGTGTCTGTCTATCTGTCTATCTATCTCGTTCTCTCTGTCTCTGTCTGTCTATCTGTCTGTCTGTCTCTCCTCTCTCTCTCTCTCCTCTCTCTCTCTCCTCTCTCTCCTCTCTCTCTATCCTCTCTCTCGCTCTGGCTCTCTCTTGTCTCTGTCTCCTCTCTCTCTCCTCCTCTCTCTCTTTGTCTCTGTCTCCTCTCTCTCTCTCTGTCTCTGTCTCCTCTCTCTCTCTCTCTCTCCTCTCTCTCTGTCTCTGTCTCTCTCTCCTCTCTCTCTCTCTGTCTCTCTGGGTGGAGAGAGTGTGTGCATGTGTATGGTATGTTGGGTGGAGAGAGTGTGTGCATGTGTATGGATATGAATGTATGAATGCGTTCGTTTTATTACTTTTTACGATGTTAATGATGATGATTGTGATCATTCTTCGTTGTAGTAGCAGTAGATGCAGCAGTGTTAACAAAATCATTATTTTTGTGTCGTTATCGTTAATGTTGTTATTGTTATTGTTGTCACAAGGACAGATTGGAAGACTGGGCGATGCCTAAAATCTTTATCCTTGAGTAATAAAGTTTTTGAATCTTGAATCTTGAA